>NW_007257117.1:159811-211130 GCF_000164805.1 Carlito syrichta | reverse complement strand
GATGGAACTAGAGTCTATAATACTGAGTGACCTCTCACAGAAACAAAGATCTGAGTACCACATGTTCTCACTCATATAGTGAACCTTGATCACCCAACGTAATACCCTAAGAAAATGGCTGACAGTGGTAGGAAACTTTGGGGGGGAGGGAGATGGGATTAATGGTAGCAAATGTCTGGGGACGGGAAGACACCTCTTATCAACAAGGGTGCCTGAACGAAGCTTATTTGTATACCTAACCCTTAACTGTACCCCACAATATCATAGTAAAAAATATTGATTATGGAAAAAAAAAAAGAAAAGTAAGACGAATATATAACTCCGATCTGGACACCTTAGATCAGACAGAGAGAGATTTTCAATCTCTGGCTAGGCAAGACTATACCTATTGCCAGCTTTGAAGAAGCTATAGAAGACGGATCTTCATCCCTTAGCACCATATATGATTATGAGATCCAAAATCTCAAAGGGGGGAGTTGAGCCAGGGTAGCTAGCACAGGTTAGACATAGATAGATACCTTTCCCATAGGTAGGTTTTAGGAAGTGTTTGGAAATTTTTAAAATTACATTTTACTGCAGGCCAAGATGACAGACTACACCACACTCTCAGACAATCAAAAGAAAATCCCATCAGATGTAAGACTAAGACAGCCAAACCTTTAAGCTCATAATCACTAAAAAACCTTCAGGTTCCCTGTTGAAGGCAAAAGGCACAACCCCACTCTCTCCCCAGTTTGTTCTGTAAACAAGTTAACCTAATCAGTCCTTCGTGACCTTCATGACACAGACCCATCATCATGGTCACAGTCATGTGACTAACCCACCTATCTACCCGCCATCTATCATCTGATGGCAGTACGTGCACTTACCTGCCCCTTCCTGATGACTTGGAAAAGACCACCACCCAATCACTTAAATGACCTGCCCCATCAAAGGAAAGCTTTTTTTGTTGGCTTGTTTTTTTGTTTTTGAGTTGAAGTCTCACTCCATCGCCCAGACTAGAGTGCAGGGATACACTCACGCCACCCCAGCGTCAACCTGCTGGGCTTCTGGGATCCATCTGCCTCTGCCTTCTAAGTAGCCGGAACTGCAGGTGCGCGCTACCACGCCAGGTAATTTTTTATTTATTGTAGAGATGGGGTCTCACCAAGTTGTCTGGGCTGGTCTGGAACCCGCAGCCTCAGGCAATCCACGGGCCTAGGCCTCCAAAGTGCTGGGATTACTGGCTGTGCCACCGAGCCTGACTGAAAGGAAAGTTTTAAAAAGCATTCGACTCCAAATAGCATGACCATTGCTTTGCTTTGTTAAACTCGGGTGTCTCCACGTGGCTCTTTGAGCTATGACCACCTTGCTTTCTTAGCTTTGTCCCCCTCCCCTACCTTACAGAAGTTAATCTTTCTCTCTCACTCTCTCTTTCTCTCTCTCTCTCTCATTTACTTTCTAAATAAACTTTGCTTGAAAACTTTTTAAAAAGCTTATTTCCAAAGCAGACACGATTAGGAGATTATTTATGAGTGAATTTGCAATTTAATATGTTTGATTTTCTTTCCGAGTCTCACTACGTGCATCTTTTGTAATGCAGCTGCAATGTCTGTAGTTTGATCTCATCAAATCCCACATGCAAATTACAGTTATACTCCCACATGTATTGTGTCTAAGAATGGTAAAAATAAATGTCAAATATAAACGGGAACCAGTGCAAAGAAAAAAATATGCTGTGGCCAGAGAATAGTAGACAAGGGGTGGAAGATGAAGGCCACAGTAAGGAGCCTACATTTTATTCTAATGACCAAGGAAGACTATAGAAGTGTTTTGCACAGGAGAATGACATGATCTGACCAACTTCTGAAAGGATCATTCTGTTTGCTGTATGGTAAATTAATTTTAAAAGGGCAAGAGGAGAAGCAGGGAAATCAATTCAGATGTTATTGCAGGAGTACAGGGGAGTGATGACGCTGATTTGAACTAAAATTGTCGTATAGAATACAGTAGAAAGACGAATTCAGGAAATACGTTGGAGGTTGACCCTACTGGACTTACTGATGGATTTAATGTGGGAAGTGAGGAATTTAAAAGAGATAAGGATGACTTTTTGGTGTTTGAACTGAGGAGCTGGGAGAATAACACTGTAAAGGAAAGGAGGAGCAGTTTGAGTATGGGGCAAACATAGATCAAGAATTCTGCAATACGTTAAGCTTGAGATGCCCATTGAACATTCAAGTAGAAATATTGATCAGGCAATTTTATATATGAGTCTAAAAGTTTAAAGGAGAAGTCTTCACTTGGAGCATGTGTAGTGCCGTGGCACAGACTGAAATTGCTGAGAGACGAATGTAGTAGATAGAGGGCCAGTGGCAGATTGCAGACACTCCAGTATTTTGAGATCATGCAGAGAAGTAAGCAGACCATCGAAGAAGACTGAAGCAGTGTACCCAGTAATGAAAGGAATAAACAAGTAAAGGTGACAACTTGAAAGTCAAGAAAAAATAAAAATGTTTTCAGAAAAATGAAGTGAAACTTCTGAAGTGGTTTTGAAGGATTTGAGACAGAAACAAATGTATTTGAGAAGTATAGCTTCTTTTGCAAAAGAGCTAAAACTGGGGCTGTAGTTGGAAAGTGATATGGGGTAAGATATATTTTTTATTGTAAAAGAAGGGACAGTAGGGTTCTAAATTTTTTGTCTTTTATTTGGTTTTTTTTTTCCTTGCTGGGAATGATGTAGTAAAAAGGGAGACACGTTTGATATAGGAGAAAGAAGGTGACATTCAGTGCTGAAGTGAAATCTCAAGAGAGTGAGAGGAGATGAGATACAAAACACAGTGGAGTGGTTGGCCTCAGAGTTGCAGAGGTGCTGCCTACACAGTAGCAAGAAGAATGTAAAGAAGTCTCAATACAAGTGCTAGGAGGTTGGGAGTTTGAGTATTGGAAAGATGCCAAAATTTCTGATTTAGCTGCACTAAGAATAAGGATTCAGAGGCATAAAAGATGATTGTAATCAATTCTACAAATTCAAATATGTAGCTTAGTCCTTGACTCAAACTCTCTGATCATTACTGCATATATTCCTGCACAGGCTATTATTCATAGCTTTCAAAATATATGTTCATCAAGCTGAGTGTTAAGGAAATTCAGTCAATAAGATGACTTATTTTAATTTCACAATCTAATTTTAAGAAAGCAATTCCAATTTATCTGGGAATTATTTTTATTGTTTGCTTTAGAGTTGGAAGTCCCCTAATCTTTGATAAAGTTGAAGGTAGTGGTGTTTGATTCTGACCAATCTAGGGTTTAGTGAACTGTAAAGCTCCTAGACCATTTAGCTAAGCAACCTGAAAGTTTTATTTGCTTCATCACTCACATTTTGTGAGAACGATCCCTAGGGACTTCCTCCAATGTTGCTCCATCCCCTTTCATCACATCCTAGGCAACCTGCCAAAGCCATATTTTGGAAACAAAGAGAGTTTATTTGGCAGCCCATAATACAGTCAGTTATTTTCAGTGAGCAGGCACTATATGCTGACACAGTACAAAGTTATTTTGGGAGGCAGGGTCTCCAGTCTGTATTTTCAGGCAATTATTAGTGAAACCAAGAATAAAAACATGATGCAATGTGCTTGTAAACAAAAGAGCTAATTTATTCCAATCAGTCAATCACCAGCTCAAATCCTACCAGCCTCCATAACTCAAAACAAACTAAACAATTATGTGTTTCACATTAAGATGACATTTTCAGAATTCAGCACATCAGAACTCTTAAAGCTTATCTACCTTAACACTTAAATTGTATAAATAGTGGAAACTGAATCTGAGGCTTGAGATTTACCAAAGTTTACTCAGCAGATCAGTTACATAACATAGATTCACTGGCTCATGCATCACTCTCTTCACCATGCTTTTCATCTCTTCTCTCTCAAGGTAATACTTCACCAAATAATCTCAGAGTAGGCAAAGTGGTCAGGTTGACTCCTGATACCAAATGTACTGCAAGTATCTAAAGCAACTTTCCCAGAAACCATAACAAAATTTACCTCAAGGTCAGAGAGCAAAACCAGGCAAAAAAAGGCAGAAAATCAGGAACATAATATAAGGAGAGAAACAACGTAATTCAACATTCTAAGTGAAGGAAAGTTACATATCTAGCATGGGGGGGAAATTAAGAAGAAAAAGATTTAGCATGAGGAAAATGGGAAAAGAATTTACAAATTGTTTAAGATAGAGGGGCAGAAAGTAAGATGAGTTTTGCAGTGCTCTCTCCAAGACTGATGGAGACGACCCAACTCAGCTGCCCTGACTCTTCCAAAGGGCACTCTACTTCTTGGTGCTGATTCATATCAACCCTGACAGAAATAGACCTATCTGCTCTTTCCCCATTCTCTGTTTTTACTCTATTTGGTATTGTAAAATGACATTACTGTTGGTGTAATATTTTTCTTTGGAAACTCATTGCCTTAAAAATAAGGGTTTTATTGCAAGTATAAAAAATGTCAAAGTTTGTAAGGTGCCTACACATATATTATCTCCTTGGGTCCCACAATAAATCCCTGCAGCAAATATTCTCTGGTACCCTTCACCAAGGCATGTGGGTGGATAGAGAGAAGCTAGAGATCAGGAAGTGTTATGAAACCAAGCGTCCTCTGGAAGCACACAAAATCAAAAGGACATTCTAAATGGGGCTAGAAGAAAGTCAAGACCACAAGTGAGGAGAAACTGAAGTATATATCCAGGTACCAGGATGATAGTAGAAAGGTAAGCTGGGCACAAGCCAAGGAAACTGACATATTAGATCAAAGAGTAAGGATGAAAAATGGATGGTGCTAATTGGTTTGGAAATGTCACTATGTGCAAACATTAACAATGCTATAGAATGCCCCTTTTATGTAAACTCAGACTGCCACAAAGTGGGACATCTCTTTAAGAGAGCCATGCTACAGGGTGACATCAGTAAGATGGCAGACTAGGAAACTCCAGGTTTCACTTTCCTTAGAGAAAGTTCAACCGCAACTATCCACAGACTAGAACATCCTTTTGAAAACCCCACTACATGAACACAATACTGAGATATCCCTGTGGATCACAAACCTGAAGGAAATACAAATTAGAAGAGCAAGAAGAATGCTGCTACACCTCCTCCTCTCTCAAGTTGCGATGGTGCCAGACACAGAGGATTGTCCTGGGCTCATGGTTCCTACAGGAAAAGGAGAACCAGAGACAGTCATCCAGCAGTCCTAGCATACCATACTTTTCCCAAGGTCACTCTGTTTTTACCTCATGTAGAATACTAGAAGAAACACCATGGCCAGACAACACAGGGTCGGGTACAAATAAATGAGACTAAGGTTGTAGTGACCAGCATGTGAAATTTGGTGGTTCCTGTGCTCCTGCCAGCTGTAGCACATGTTCAGAGATAGCAGCCAACCACTTGAGCTGGGTACCTTCAGGAGCATGATGAATTCAACCTTGCTTCAGTTTCTAGATGGCTACTCTCTATTCCCAGCCTCAGAGCCCACCTTAATGATCTCACTCAGGCAGGGAGAGTCCTAACTTTTCACACTTCAGAGAAGCAAATGGATTGCTTGACCTGTGTAGTCAATCAGTCACTCCATTTAACCAAAAAGTCCACCCAATGACCCTCTCAAGGCAGGGCGACTCCCACTCCTGTGCATTTTGCAGAAGTATAAGAAATATTCCTACTAGTCCAAGGAGGTCAAACAGCTGCTCACCTCAACCAAAAGATCCCCCCACCCCACCTATGGCTCTACTCTGAAAGGGAGGCAACCCTAAATTGTATGTTTCTAAGGAGCATAGCTTCTAGTAGTATCCATCCCAAGCTCTTTCTCCACCTAACCTCAAAGCCCAACCTGAAGCTTTGCCCAAATTTAGACTCCAAAAAGTGGGATTGCCCATCCAGAGTATACATTTGTGGCCTGCCTGACAAGAAATCATCATAATACCTGGCCAGCAGCTCTTCCTGGTAGCATAGCCTAGCTACTGGTTTCACCAGATAGCACAGCCCTGTTAATAGTCCCACCCAACATTAGAGCAAAGGCAGCAGCCCAGCTAACTATAGAACTTACAACAAGATCTGCTTGTCAGGGGTTTTAACCATCTGATCATTTCATAATTATATACTAGACTAAATTATGAAGACCTACTCCTATCAAAGAACACATATAGGTCAAAAAGGGCTGTATTTTCAAATGCAATACATTATAAAGATTACAAAAAATCAGAGAATCATAACACTTGCAGAAGAAACTTAAATGTTTCAATAATAGACCCCTCAAATAAATGGTGATCTACAAAATGACAGGCAAAAATTCAAATTTGTACTCATAAAAAATTTCAATGAACTTTAAACATTTTATGGATAGAAATTTTTGATATAATTACTTAATTTAAGGTAGTTAGAAAAATACATTATAAAAAGACAGCATACTAAAACTTACTACAGTGAAATCAGTTCTAAGAGGAATGTTTATAGTAAAAAAAATCTACATCAAAAAAAATAAAATGGATAAAAAATAAATAATCTAACATTACATCTCAAGGAATTAGAGAAAAGGAAACAAGCAAAGTCCAAAGTTAGCAGAAAGAAGAAAATAATAAAGTTCAGAACAGAAATAAATGAAATAAGGTCTAGAAAAACATATGGTTTTTGAAAAGATAGACAAAAAATGGCAAATGTTATCAGACTAAGAAAACAGAGAAAACCCAAATAAATAAAATCAGAAGTGAAAGAAGAAACATTACAACTGGTATCCCAGTAAAACAAAAGATCATGACATTGCTATGAACAATTATTTGTCAACAAATTTGAAAACCTAAAAGAAATAAGTAAGTTATTAGGCACATACCACCTGCCAAAACAGAATCATAAAGAAGTAGAACATGTGAATAAGTCACTAATGAGTAAGAAAATTAAATGAGTAATACAAAATTTTTTCATCCACAGAAACTCAGAACCTTATAACTTCATTACTGAATTATATGAATCATTTAAAGAACTAATACTAATTCTTCTCAAACTCTTCTACAAATTTATAGAGAAAGAAATACTTCAAAACTATTTTTTCTAGGCCAGAATCACCCTAATATCAAAGCCACACCAAGGCATTACAAGAAAAGAATATTGATAAGTCAATATCTTTGATGAAAATGGATGCACAAATTATCAACAAAATACTAGCCAATCGAATTCAAGAACACATTAAAATGATCATCCGCCATGATCGAGTAGAATTTATTACTGAACTGCTAGGATTGTTCAACATTTGCAAATCAGTAAATGTAATACATCACATAAACAGAATAAAGGACAAATCCATGATTATCCGATTCAATGCAGAAGAATTTTTTGATTATAAAATCCTCACCAGATTAGCTATAGAAAAAATTTCCATAACACAATCAAAACCATGTAGGAGAAGCCTATAGCTAACATTAGATTAAATGGTGAAAAATTTAAATCCTTTCATCTAAGATCAGAAACAAAATATGGGTGCTCACTCTAGCCACTTCTATTCAACATAGTATTGGAAGTCTTTGCTAGAGCAATTCAGCAAATAAAGAAGTAAAGGGTATCCAAATAGAAAAGGAAAAAGTTAAATTGTTGCTGTTTGCTGACCACATGATCTTATATACAGAAAACCCTACAAATTCCATGAAAAAAAACAAAACTGTTAGAACCAATAGACAACACAGTAATGTTGCATAATATAAAATAAACATGCAAAAATTAGTAGTATTTCTATACACGAAGAATGAATCATCTGAAAAAAAATAAAGGAACAATCCCACTTGCAATAGCTATAAAAATTTTTAAAAAACACATAGAAGTAACTTAACCAAGATGGAAAAAGACTTGAATACTGATAACACATTAATGAAAATAAAAGAAGAAGACAAGAATGAATGAGCAGGTATCTCATGTTCATAGAGGAATAATTAATATTGTTAAAATACCAATACTACCCAAGGGGATCTAGATCTTCAATGTAACCCTTATTAAAATTTCAATGTAATTCTTTATAGAAATTTTAAAAATCCTAAAATTCATGTGGAACCACAAAACCCCCACAGATATACAAAGTAATTATAAGCAAAGGAAAAAATCTGAAGATATCACATCACCTGATTTTAAACTATAATACAAAAGTATAATAATTAAAACAACATGGTAGTGGCAAAAAATAGACACATCAACCAATGCAAAAACTAAATGGGCCCATGCATATACATTGAATTGATTTTCAATAAAAGTGCCAAAAATGCACAATAGAAAGGAACAGTCTTTTCCATAAATGGTATTAGAAAAACTGGATATTCACATGAAGAAGAATGAAATCAGACCTTTACCGTGTATTAAATACAAAAATCAACCCAATATGGGTTTAAAACTTAAATGTAGCACCAGAAACTATAAAACTACCAGAAAAAAAGTAAAGGGAAAACAATACATGATAGTGGCTAAGACAATGTTTTTTTTTTTAATTTGACTCCAACAGTACAGACAGGAAAAACAAAAATAGACAAATGGGATTACATCAAACTAAAAGAATTAAGAGACTGCAGAGACGACATATATGTAGAGAAAAAAATATTTGTAAACCATACATCTGATAAGGGGTTAGTTTCCAAAATATTTAAGGAACTCAAACTTAAAATCAAGAAAATGAAAAAAAATTTTTTTAAGTGGGCAAGGGACCTGAATCGATATTTCTTAATAGAAGACATATAAATGGACAATAGATTTATTTTAAAATGCTCTATATTGCTAATAATTATAAAGATGCAAATTTAAACCACAATGAGCTATTCTCTCATATCTACCAGAATAGCTATTATCAAAAAGATGGCAGACAACTGTTGGCAAGGATGTGTAGAAAAGGAAATCCTTTTAACACTCTTGGTCGGGATGTAAACTTGCATAGCTATTATGGAAGATTTTATGGAAGTTCCTCAAAAAACTAAAAATGAAATTAGCATATGATCCAGCAATTCTACTTCTGGGTATTTACCCAAAATAATTGATATCAGTTTTTTGGAAAAATATCTACACGCCCATGTTCATTCCAGCACTATTCACAATAACCAATAACCAAGTTATGGAATCAACCCAATGTCTATCAATAGAATAAATAAAGTAACAAAATATTATATATACACACACGTGCAATTAAATACTATTCAGGCTTGAAAAAAATAAGAAAATTCTGTCATTTGTGACAACATGGATGAACCCGATGAATATTATGTTAAGTGAAATAAATCAGTCACAGAAGGACAAATACCACATGTTCTCACTTATTTGTAAAATTTGAAATAATTGAACTTACAGAAGTAGAAAGTAGAATGGTAGTTTTGGAAGCTGGGGGGTGACAGGAAAGAAGAGATCATGGTCAAAAGATACATAATCTCAGACAGAAAGAATATTATTTGAGATCTATTGCACAGGGTGATAAATACATTGAATAATAGAGTGCTAAACATTTCAAAATTGTGAAAAGTGTAAATTTCAAATGTCACTACCAAAAGTATTTAGTAATTGAAGTGATGGATATTTTAACTAGTTTGATTTTGTTATTTTCCATTGTATTCAAAATGTTAACACCACTTGGTATACCATAAATATATACAATTATAAAGTGTCAATTTATAATAAAAATAAAAATTAAGAAAAATAACAGTCCCATTTTAAGAATGATAAAATGAGATAAAACACAGTAGCTAGATTGCTGACAAAAAGCCTAAAGCACTTCCATATGTTTCCAGGGAATTCAAAGGTTATCACTTCCAAGAAGCAGTCCCCAAGCCCCAGGGCTCCCGATATAACAACAGAGTCCATTTGTGCAACCTCTCTTAGCTTTCTTATGGTTTAGTCTTAAGATTTTTGTTTCTTTCTAGGGTATTTCTTCACTTTCCATTTCTTCCAAATTCAGAATCATTTTTCTTTTCTTTTGTCCACTTCCTATCTTGTCAATCCCATGGAATTATTTGTCAGTGGTAGACAATGGGGATACAAAGATAAGTTATGGGACATACACTATATTATCTTCGTATCAGCTCCCTCTACTCTTTCCCTTGCTCATTCTCTCCAGCCCTACTGACTCTTTGCTATACCTGCAGGAGAAAAATGTCCATGTGCTTTAAAGACTTTGAACTTTCTGTTCCCTGTGTTTGGAATGCTATTATGCACTGAACTCATATCTACAAGGCTTAATTTTGTTTTTGTTTTTTTTGAGTTGGAGTCTCACTCTATCACCCAGACTGTAGTGCCGTGGCTGCTACCAGCCACCGCAGCCTCGACCTGCTGGGCTCCAGCGATCTTTCCGCCTCAGCCTTCCAAGTAGCTGGAATTACAGGCGCGCGCTACCACACCCGGCTAATTTTTTGATTTATTGTAGAGATGAGGTCTCGCCAAGTTGCCCAGGCGGGTCTCGAACCCGCGGGCTTAGGCAATCCACTCACCTCAGCCTCTCAAAGCGCAGGATTACAGGCTGAGCCACCGAGCCCAGCTAGCTTAATTTTTTTATGGAGTGGAAATATGTCTTCAGGTGACATGCTGAAATATCATCTTACTAATGAAGTTGTCCCCTACCTTTCTATCCCAACCAGCACATGCTCGCCTTTTCCTTTCTTTGATACTTTTCTATAGCATCCGTTACCATCTGAATATAGATATTGATGCTGATGTACATATAGATACACATACACATATATTTATATAGGTATAGATACAGATGTGGATGATATATCTATAAACACACACACATGAACATACTTGTCATTAATCTATCTCAACTGCAATGTATCCATGAGGGTAAGAAGTTTTTTGTCCTTTATTCACTGTCTCCTCATGCCCAGAAACAGTGAAAAGAGCACTCAATAAATATTTGTTGTACAAAGGAATAATTACATTTCCCTCTCTGGCTGTGCAGCTAGACTGCAAATGTCTCAAAAGGCGGCAAGCATATCTGTCTTCACCATTACATCCCCAGTTCTTTGCAGAAGACATAAGACACTATTGTAGCTCAACTGAAATTGGCAAAGTATTAGACAATCTGACACATTCTTATGTATCAAGCTGCAGTATAACATTGAATTGCTTTTTTTCTGACAACCTCAAATGTACACCTCTTCATTCAACTCCCCTCTGAACATTGTTATTCTGATGGCATTCATTCTTACGTCGTAACTTTCCCAAAACTAATTCAATATAAATATTATTTTATTCACTGAGGATTCAGCTTCCTCAGGACCTTTTGTATCTGCCAAGTGTTTTGCGCTTGATATTTATTGATGATGTTACAAGTGAGGAGGGATAACTTCATATATGTGACCAACAGCACACTAAAGTGCCTTGAAATGCTATTTGCAGTAATGTAATTTTTAACTAGAAAGATACAAAAAATACCTTCTAAGTATAAAGCTAGCTAAATGAGTTCCCCAATCATGATTTCACAAGTAATTACAGTATTGGATACATTCTGTATTTGAGTTAATGAATTTCCGTTTTTAGGATATAAAAATTCTTAATATCCAGATCATGCTTTCTTTGTGTTCTTTATGCTGCTTAATACATTTTGATTTCTCAATAAATACCAATCAAATTAAAGCAATGTCAACTCTAACAATAATTCCAATAAAGTTGTACTTGACTCTATATTTCTCTTTCACAAGCAGGTGCTTGCCAAAGGGCTTGCATAACAAATATAATACAATGTAAGTCATTGGTATTCGGTTCTTTTTCTTCCAAGAAAAAATATTTAGAAACAGTTACAATCTGTAAACAGTGGACAGAAGAAAACACATAAAAACAGCAGCAAAAGTTACTGGAGTTTCACTTAAAATGACAAAGTAATAAATCAGAATTACAATAACCACTGACATTTAAGTATTTTTGAAAAAAGTTCGCATGGAACACCCTGACTTGGGAGAGAATAAGGACTATCAAGTAGTTCCTTTTCACAGAAGACTTTCTCTTCCCTTATCAGTCTGTCTGCCACAGTTGCTGCTAGTGTGATGGAAAAACAAGATTTGGATAAGGACAAACACTACTCAACCCATAGTCTCTCCCTAAAGAGTAGGGTTGGTGGCTGACAACCAAAGAGCATCCTAATAATAGCTTTGTGTTCTTGTAATTTGCACAAAGGCCAATCTCCAATTGCACATACACTCTAAGATACACAGAAAAGATTACTGATGTTTCATAATCTATTGCAAGGTATGGGTTTTACAATTCTCAGTTGAGCCTTTTATGGCCCTTTTAGAGTCCTGAGAAAAAGGCACACTTAATAAATATGTTTACCAGCCGGGCTCGGTGGCTCAGACTGTATTCCCGCGCATTTGGAAGGCTGAGGTGAGTGGATTGCCTTAGCCCGATGGTTCGAGACCCACCCGGGCAACTTGGCGAGACCTCATCTCTACAATAAATAAAAAAATCAGCCAGGCTTGGTAGCACAAGCCTGTAATTCTGGCTACTTGGAAGGCTGAGGCGGAAGGATCTCCAGAGTCCAGCAGGTCGAAGCTGCGGTGGCCAGGAGCGGCCACTGCACTCCAGTCTGGGCGACAGAGTGAGACTCCAACTCAAAAGTAAATAAATAAATAAATAAATAAATAAATAAGTTTACCATCTATTATGTACCAGGTATTTTAAATGATGATATTTTAATCCTCACAATAGCTCTCTGAGGTAAGGGGATAAGAATATCCCAAATGACAATAATGAAATGAGGAATCAGAAAGGTTAAGTCACATGAACTATGTCATACAATCATCAGTTGCTCAAGTCATAATTCAGAATCCAGTAGGTCTGACTCCAAAGCCAATATTCTTTAGAGAATAGCATGGTGCCTTCAAATATTGTAAAAGAGTATCTGAACTGGAGGTCTGAGAAATGGTTGTGATTATTGTCCTGGTGTTCTGTTGGAGTAGAATAAAAGGACTATATATGTTTGGTTATGACATCTTGTATACTTTCATACACATTATTCTGTATAATTTCCCTGTCTGTTGATTCGTGAATAATCTGCATAAGAAATTGAATGTGTTTTCTGCTTCAATTATCACAGAATTGAGAGAACCAATCCATGAACTTATATTCTTTCAATATGTTCCCACTCAGCTTCTCCATGCATCCATTGTCTATTCTTTGAAATATTCATTTGAAATCAATGATGCACAATACTACTGTGCATTATTGCCTTATTTTAAAGATGAGACAAAGAGAAATTTGATAGCGTTATATTATTTACTCATGGTCACACAAGAGGCAGATCCAAACATCAAACTTTAGTTCTTCAATGCCAAGTTCTGTGCTGTCAAAACTACATATCTTTATTTTCTATTTAACTTTATGTATGTGTACAAGCACGTGTGTGAACATGCACATTCATTCTGTCTCTTTAATTAAATTGTAAGCTATTAGGATATAGAGATTGTATTCTGCATTTATGTGTATGTTACATTATACCTTTTTAAAATGTACCTCATAATGATACTCAAGAAATGATAATATATCTTTACTGGTAATATAAAAATGATTGAATAAAAATGCTAAATAAAAACTTATTTTAATAATATATGAAAAATGGCACTAGCTACTCACAATACTACAAATGTTTTTCATATACTCTGATATTCAAGATAGAAACCAAGAGAAAATTCCATACATTTTTTTAAAATCAGGGACATTGAAAATAATCATTTGCTAAAAAGTGCAATGCAGTGTAAATTGAAATACAAGTTGACATTTAAGAAAATGAGAGTTATTCAAAGGAGAAAGTTGTGACAACATGAGATGCCCTCAACCTTTGTGATAGTATAAGGGTAACAGCCAGTGTATAATTAAAAGTCAAATCAACAAGTAAAACAGATCTTTTAAAGCAGTGGTCAGAATACGACTGACTTGGAAGAAGTTTGTGACATCAAAACCACTATTATTTTTGTGAAATTTGTACAATGATAATATCAAAAATGTATATAAAACCCAAAATGAAGGCATTTATTTATAGTTCAATACAAATGAAGCACATTATATGTGAAAATAAATATGTAGCCAAATGAACTGATAGCTGAGCCATTATATGTGTATTAGCTATATAAGGTATCAAAAGAATGTGTACAAAATTACCTTTGAAAATTTTCCTATCCTATGCAATTGCTCCACATTACTACAAGGCACAAGGACTTTGGATGCTCTGTCAATAGTTCAATCTAATATATTTATATTATACATTTATTTTTCAAAATTATATGAAATGATATAAAATTGACCTTAAGTAGAAAGAAATAAAGTTGATCTCAAATGAATTGTTCAAAGAATACGCAACAGAAGCGTGGGGAAGCTGGCTGAATAGGAAAATATTAAGAGACTATTAGTCCATGAAGAGGACACATGGAGTCATTCTCTTGATTCTGAAACAGTAGAGGCAGAAAACAGTAATTTTCTTAGGTAGGTTGTTCATGAATCAAGAGAATGAAATAAAATTCTAGTAACTCAATTCTCTCAGAAAAGTATTGGTCTTTTTAGTAGGATCTAACACTATCAATTGGATGTTCAAATTGTCCTATTACAGACATCAGTTTTCAGTTATTGAAGGAAATCAGCAGGTGAGATAAAAACATTAATTTATTACGGTAAGGCATTAGATTTTCCAGACACAATTTTAGCATCCATGTTCTGCACTCCTGAGCCCATAATTATTGAAAAATCACTGAAATCTCAGCACTTTTTTTCTCTTGCTATTCACATCCCTGTGCATTAAGCCTCTGACACCCAAAACTAAAAACATATCTATAGTTTCACAAATGTGCAACTTCAGGCCTTTGTACACACTGTTTCTGTGAATAAATTCTTTCAGCCTATGCTTATTTACTTTTTTTAAAAGGTAAAATTGTATTATTTTAATGCCCACTTCTATAAATTTTAACATATATAAATACATGATATGACAACCACAGTCAGGATAGATAACAGCTCCATCATCCCCCAAACTACCTAGTGCTTATCACGTTAGGGCCACATGCTCATCAGACCTATAACCCCTGGAAAACCACTGATCTAATCTCTGTGGCATAGTTTTGTCTTTCTGAAAATGTTACTTAACTGGAATCAGGTAATAGCATATATTTTGAGACTAGCTTCTTTCAGTTGGCAAGTCTTTGAGATTAATTCAAATTGTTGTGTGAATCAGTTTTATATATATATATGTATATATATGTATATATGAAGAGGTACACAAAAAAGGAATTGACATATAAAAACTGTGCATTTATTCTTACATGTTTAAACTTCAGTCACCTTCAAAGTACTCTTTGTTTGATGCAATAGACCTATCGAAATGCATTTTTCACTGCTCAGAACAGTTTTTGAACTCATCCATTTTGTTGCCTTTTAATACCTGTGCCATTTTTTGTTACTCCTCTTCCACATCAGCAAAATATTTCCCTTTGAGGACTTTTTTCATTCTAGGAAACAAACAAAAAGCCACTCAGGACAGGATCAGATGAACACAGAAGGTGGTGCATGGGGGTCATGCTGGTTTTGGTCGAAAACTGCTGAACACTTAGCGTGATGTGGGCTGGTTGTGCGTGTGAATCACCCATCATGAAATGGACAATCGTGTTGAAAGAATCTGAAAAAAAAATAATAACTGAAGCCGAACACAGCCTCTCACAGTAAGACTAGTTGGTACACTGATGCTGATGGATTCTAGAACACTTACACTGCAGGGAAAGCCTGTAATACAAAAGATATATAATATATATACGCACACACACACATATTTATATATTTGAGTCACGGTCTCACTCTGTCACCCGGCTTGAAGTTCAGTTGAAGTTCAATGGCACAATCACAGTTCACCATGACCTTGACCTCCTGGGATCAGGTGATTTTCTCACCTCAGTCTCCCAAGTAGCTGGAACTACAGGCGTGTGCCACCATGCCTGGCTTATTTTATTTTATTTTATTTGTTTTATTTTATTTTATTTTATTTTATTTTATTTTATTTTTGTAGAGACAAGGTTTCACTGTGTTGCCCAGGTTGGTCTCGAGTTCTAGACTCAAGGATTCCTCCCACCTTGGCCTCCCTAACTGCTGGGATTATAGACGTGAGCCACCACAACTTGTCTGTTTCTTATATTGATTAATAGTATTTCATTGCATGAATGTACCACAGTTTATTTATCCAATCACCTATTGAAGGGCATTTGGATTGTTTCCACTTTGAAATATTGTGAACAAAATTCCTATAAACTTTCATAAAATTGCTATAAATTTTCATATCCAAGAGTTTTGTGAACATAAGTTTGGCAAGTTGAATAATTGTCCCCAAAGATGTTCATGTTCTAATCTCTGGCATCTGTGAGTATGTTGCCTTATATGGCAAAATATACTTTGCAGATGTGATTAAGGACTTTGAGATGGGAAGATTACCCTGAGGTGTCTGTTGGGCTCTAAATGCAATTACAGGCATACTTATGAGAGGAAATCAGAGGGAAAATTGCCCCAGAGAGAATAAGAGAAGGTCGTATAAACATGAAGGCAATCATTGGAGTGATGTGGCTACAAGCCAAACAATGCCAGTAGCCACCAGAAACTGGATGGAGCAAAGGATGGATTCATCCCTAGAGCTTCTGGAGAGAGTGCAGTCCTGCCAACACCTTGATTTCAACCCAGTGAAACTGATTTCAGATTCCTGTTCTGCAGGTGCAGAATTGTGAAAAAATATGTTTCTCTTGTTTTAAACCACTAAGTTTGTGAAAATTTGTTACAGCAGCCCCCCCAAAATACGAGTCTTTATTATTTTAGATTAAAGTTCACATCTGTGAGTATAATTACTGTGCTGTATGGAAAGTATACGTTTAACTTTAAAAGAAACTACAACATTGTTTTCCAGAATGACTAATTTTGCATTTCTGTCAAGTAATATGTGAGAGATCCAGTTGTTCCACTTCTTTGTAAAGACTTGATATTATTAGTATTTTTATGCTATCCATTCTAATCAATGTGTACTAATATTTATTAGTGGTTTAGGTTTGCATTTCATTAATGGCAAAAATTTTAAAACATTTTTATGTGCTTATTTGAAGTAAGTTCAAGTCTTTTGCCCATTTTCTAATTGAATTGTCTATGTTTTAACAGTTGAGATTTGAAAGCTCTTCATATATTCTATAAACCAGTCCTCTGTTGGATAGGTGGTATACCTGTCTTTTAATTCTTTTAACAGTGTTTCACAGAGCAAGCATTTTGAATTTTGATGAGTACAAAATTAACACTAATTTCATTTATAAATCTTGTTTTTGGTGTTATTTCTAAACTTTTCATCAGATCCTCAGAAACAAAAAAAATCCATTATGTTTGTATTTTTAGAGTTTTATAGCTTTTAATTTAGATCCATGACTGTCCATTTTAGGTTAATTTTTAATAAGACGTGAGGTTTAGGTCGAAGTCCATTGTTTACAATGTCCAATATTGATTAACTATTGCAATACCTTTTTTTTTTTTTTGAGTTGGAGTCTCATTCGGTCGCCCAGACTGGAGTACAGTGGCCGCTCCCGGCCACCGCAGCCTCAACCTGCTGGGCTCTGGGGACCCTTCCGCCTCAGCCTTCCAAGTAGCCGGAATTACAGGCATGTGCTACCACGCCAGGCTGATTTATTGATTTATTGTAGAGATGAGGTCTTGCTGCCCAGGCGGGTCTCGAACCCGCAGGCTCAGGCAGTCCACTCACCTCAACCTTCCAAAGACGCAGGATTACAGGCTGAGCCACCAAGCCCGGCGCAATACCATTTTTTGAAAAGAATATTCTTTCTTCTTCAAACTGCATCTGCACCTTTGTCAGCTTTCAGTTAGTGATACTTTGTAGGTTTGCTGATAAATTCTGTCATGTTTCATTGACCTATATATCTATCCCTCCACCACTTCTACATTGTCTTAATACTTATTGCTGTAGCTACATAGAAAGTCGTAAAATCAGGTAGTATGATGCTTTCAACTTTATTCTATTTTAAGAATCATTCTAAGTAATTTAGTTTCTTTGTCTTTAATTATACATTTTAATAATCTTGTCTATATAAACAAATAGTCCTGCTGGGATTTTGGTAGAAACAGTATTAATCCAAAATATGAATTTTTTTTTAAATTGACATATTTTACTTTGTTGGATATTCCAATCTAGAACCACATTGTTTATTTGAATCTTTGATTTCTTTAATCTGCATTTGGTCATTTCTAGCATAAAGATCCTGTTTATGCCCTAACATCAAAACGAGACAATGACATTACAAGAAAGAACAACTACAGATAATCATCTCTCATTAATATTGATGCAAAAATCTTTAAGAACATATTAGCAAATCAAATCCAATAAAGTATAAAAAGAATTATACACCAACCAAGTTTTATCCTCAATATGTAAGGCTGATTCAAGATTCAAAAATCAATTAATGCAATCCCTCACATCAATGGAATAAGGAATAAAATATATGTGATCATATAAATTATTGTAGAAAAGCACTTGATAAAATCGAATAAACATTCTTGATGAGCAAAATGTACTCTCAGCAAACTAGTAATAGAGGAAAACATCTTTAAACTTGGCAAACAACATCTACAAAAAGCTTAGAGATAACACCACACTTAATGGTGAGAAAACAGATGCTTTTCCCAAAATATCAGGAACAAGGCAAGATCACTAACAAGGATGTCTCCTCTTATCACTTCTATTCAACTTCATACTGGAAGTCATAGCTAGAACAAAAAGACCAAAAAAAAATACAATATATACAGCTAGAGAAGGAAGAAATAAAGCAGCTTTTGTTCATAGATGACATGATTATTTATGTATAAAAACCAAAAGAATCAACAACAACAAAAACTGGAAGTAATAATTGACTACTGCAAGATTCCAGGATGCAAGTTACTATCCAAAAGTCTATTCCTTTTTTATATACTATCAATTAACATTTGGAATATGAATTCAAAAAAACACAATACCAGTTATATTAGCCTAAACATAAAGTAGTTAGACATAAGTCTAAGAAAATATGTGCAAAATATATAAGGAAAATTGAGATTATTCAAATTTTGAAGAAATCAAAGAAGATCTAAAAAAAATGGAAAGATAGTTTATGTTAACAGATAGAAGAACTCAATATTATTAAGATGTCAGATTTTTCAAACTTGGTCTAGATTCAGTGCAATCCTAATCCAAATTACAGAAAGTTATTTTGTGGATGTTGAAAAGTAGATTTTAAAGTTTCTATAGAAAGACAGAAGACCAAGAATAACCAACAAGATATTGAAAGAGAAGAACAAATGGAGAGGACTATATTACTTGACCCTGGGACTTACTTTAAAGGTACAATAATCAAGACAATGTGATATTGGTAAATGCACAGATAAGTAGATCAATGGAAAAGAATAGAAATCCAAGAAACAGACCCTCACAAATATAATCAATTGATCTTTGACTAAAGATCAAAGGAAATTCAGTAGAGAAAAGATAATCTTTTCAACCTATATTACTGAATCAGTAGAAATCCACATGCAAATGAAAATAATAACTCTAGACAAAGTTCTTACACTTTTCACAAAAATGACTTAAAGGTATCATAAATCCGAATGTAAATACAAAAATATAATGCTGCTAAAAAATAACATAGGTTAAAATCTAGGTGAATTTGGGTTCAGAGATGACTTTTGAGATAAAACACCAAAAGTACAAATCATGAAAGAAAAAACTGGCATGTTGAACTTTATTAAATTGAAAACTTGCTGTTCTGCAAACGATACTATAAAACTAATGAAAAGACAATCCACACACTGGAGGGATCTCTTTACAAAACATTTATCTAGTGAAGGACTCATATTAAAAGCTACAAAAATCTCTTAAAACTCAACAGTAAGAGACAGGCATGGTGGCACGTGCCTGTAAACCCAGCTGTTTGAGAGGCTGAGGAGAAAGGATCATTTGAATCCAGTAGTTTGAAAACAGGCTGGGTAATATACCAAGTCCCCTGACTCAAAAAATAAATCAAGCCCCCTCCTAAAAAATAAGAAAGCAAAAAAATCAGTTAAGAAATGGGCCAAAGACCTGAGCAGACACCCCACCAAAGGAGGTATACAGATAAAAAGCATATGAAAATATACTTCACATCACATGTCACTAGGAAATTACAAATTGAAACAACACTGAGACACCACAACACATCTGTTTGAATGGCCAAAGTCCCAAACACTGAGATCACGAAATACTGACTTGGATATACATTGGTTATTCATTGCTGGAGGGGATGCAAAGTGGTATAGACATTTTGGAAGACAGTCTGACAGTTTTTAACAAAACTAAATATAGTCTTATCCTACAATCCAGCAATTTTGGTCCCAAGTATTTACCCAAAGAAGTTGAAAAGGAAAGTGTGTCCACACAAAAACCTGCACACTGAGGTTTATAGCAGCTTTATTAATATTGTCAAAATATGGAAGTAGACAAGATGTCTTTCAATAAGTGACAGAAGTTGTATATATAAACTGTGGTATACGTATACTGTGGAATAGTATTCGGCAAATAGATAGATAGATAGATAGATAGATAGATAGATAGATAGATAGATAGATAGATAGATAGATAGATGATAGATAGATAAACATCCCACTGTTTCCCATAAATATGTACAATTATTTTGTGTCGATTAATAAAATAAACTTTTCAAAAAGAAGAGTTGGCAAGCTACCAAAACATATGGAGGAATCCTAATGAATAGGAAAGAAAGTCAATCTGAAATAGCTTCATCTTATATAATTCTAATTATACGACATTCTGAAATTAATAGAACTGTAGAGATGGTAATAAGATTAGTGCTTACCAGGGGTTCAGACTTGAAAGAGAGAGGAATTAATAAGTGGAGAACATAGGATTTTAAAGACTGTGAAACTATTTGGTATGATGTTGTAATGGTGGATACATGACATTATGTATTTATTAAAACCCATAGAATGTGCAACACAAAGAGTGAACTGTAATGTAAACTATGGACTTTAACAATCACTTGTCTGTACTGGTTAGTTAACTCAAACAAAATAGCATAGTAATAATGCAAGGGAAAGCTGAGAGGATTTAGGGAGAAGACGTGCGGATATGTTGTGCATTTTGCTCACTTTTTCAGTAAACCTAAAACTTCTCTGAAAGCTAGTTTATTAAATTTGTAAAAGATCTTGTTAATGTATGATAGATTTATCAATAAATAATGTTTTGGCTGAATTATTATAAATTGAATGTTGTTTCATATTCTAGTTTCCAATCATTTAATACCAGTATATATAATTATGATTGATTTTTATATGTCGATCTTAGACCATGCAAATTTGCTAAATTCATATATTGGTTCTACTCACTTTTTAAAAAATTTATTGGAATTTTTCTAGCTTGATTGTGAATAGTTACATTTATTTGTTCCTTTCCTTCTCAATCCATATGCATTTACACACATATACACATACACACACACACACACAATCAGTTCAAGCAGAATGTATCTATTTCATTAAGTAACAAATGTCAGAATGCTTGAAATATCTGCATAATGTCCTTTTGTCCCTATGAATTCTTTTCACAGGGTATAATTTTAAATGAAAATTCTTGGCTACATCTAGAAAACAAGGTCATATTTGTTGTATGTCTGCAATAACCCAAATACTTAAGACTGATCTATAAAAGCACTTTGGAACTATTAGATAAACATAATTGCTTTTGCACATATTCTGTAGATTTTCAGTGAAAGATGATTCAGAAAACAGAAACACATTATCTGACGAACGCAGCTGAGAAAGAATTTTACTCAGTAATTTTGAAATGGAATTAAACAACATCACGATTACAATGACTTTTTAGATTACTTTTAATTGACGTGTAAAAATTTTATATCTGTATGCTACACAATATGGTGTTTTGATATATGTATACATTGTAAAATCGCAAATCAATCTATTTAACATATGAAATTGAGCTTTTAAAATATATATTCTTACCTGTTTTCATTATTTTCCAGCAATATTCATGTGATTGACCAGGACTCGGGTCAGTTATTCTGAGTTATTCTGCAAGTAGTTCATTTAAATTTGTTAGATAATCAGTTATTGTTTCTTCTTTGATATAAAAATTCTGCATCCGACTACAGTTTCCAGTAGACTTCAACTGAAAGAACAACCATGAGGAAGAAAATAATAAAGTAATCAGAATTTTTAAAATTTTTATTTTGCGTAGGTACATAACAGTTGTATGTATTTATGGGGTACTTTGATTTTTTAAATTTTAAAGTTGTGGAGTACATGTGAGGATTTACTACATAAGTAAATTGCATGCAGGTGAGGTTTGTGCTTCTAGTGGGTCTTCTCTTTCCCTGATAGTACCAAGTATGTGGTTGTATACCCCTTATCCACACTTCCTTCCTTCTTCTTTTAGCAATGTCCAGAGTCTGTTGTTCCCACCTTTGTGTTCATGTGATTAGTGCTCAGGACTCGTTTATGAGTGAGAACATGCAGTATTCAGTGTTTTTGTTTCTGTGACAATTCATTTAGTAACCAGGTTTTTTTAAAGTAAAACCTATACTACCTAGTAACCTTCGATAGATTATTAATATGCAGAATTGTGTTGTTGTTGTTTTTAGATAAGTTTATAAAAGGTATATTTGCATTTATGCTGTTTTCCCTTTTCAGATGTAAAATGTACTGATGTTTTTGGGTAAATTTACCAAGTCTGGTAAAATTACCAAGACCATTTCCCTAAATCAGTTTTAGAACATTTTCATCACCTTATATAAACCCCGGTGTGAATTTGCCATTAATCTCTGTCACCTACAACCATTACACCAGGCAATCGTTAACCTACTGTCTATCTTTATAGATTTGTCTTTTTGGATATGTCATACAAGTGTAATAATAAAATATCTGGTTTCTTGTGTTTAGCTTCTTTCACTAAGCGTAATGTTGAGATGTTATGTCTTCATTTTTATGGCTAAATAATATTCCATTGTATGGATATACCACATTTTGTTTATCTTTTCATAAATTGATAGACATTTGGATGGTTTTCATTTTTTGGTTATTATTAATAATGCTGCTGAGAATATTTGTATGTTTTCATGTGGATATGTATTTCCAATTTTCTTGGTTATATACTTAGAAGTGAAATAGTTGGGTCATTTGACAACTCTGGGTTTAACTTTTTGAAAAAACTGTCAAATTTTTTAAAAAGGAGAAGTGATATTTTACATTTCTACCAGGAATGCATTTAGTTTCCACTTTCTTTAAGACATATTATTATCTGTCATTTCCATTAAAGATTCCTAGTCGTTGTAAAGAAGTGTCTTAGTGTGCTTATTCTTTGCATTGCTATAATTACTGGTGACTTTGAGCATCTTTTAATGTATTTATTAGTCACTTACACATCTTCTTTAATGAAGTGTCTATTTAAAAATTTTTCCTATGTTCTGTCTATTTGTTTTTGAGGTGTAAAAGGTTTTTGTATATTTTAGATACAATACTTTATCAAATGATGTTTTACAAATATTTGACTTTTTTCTATTTCTCACCTTATTTAATTGAATTTTTTAATTTTTAGATAATTATAGATTCACATTCACTTTAATAAGTAACACAGAGAAGTTCCACATATTCTTTACCCAGTTTCCACAATGATAACATCTTGCATAACTATAGTACAGCATCACAACCGAGACACTGACATTGGCATAGTCATGTAAAAAAAATTTTCATCACCACAAAAATTCTTCATGTTGTCCTTTTATAGCCACACACATTTTCTTCCTACTCCACCTTTCCTTAACCCCCTTGCAAAGAGTAACTTGTTAATCTATTAAATATTTCCACATCTCTTTTCTCTAGTAGTATGTGCTTACATTAAGAAAAATGCTTTCAAAGTAAGAACTAATTTCTAAAAAGGTTGAAGCAAGAAGATTTTCCTTTCATTATTACTATTGTAGCCAAAGTTTTTGGAAACCTCCCTCTAAGTTTATTTTGAAACATTTTTATGAACTTCATTTCTTGGTTTGATTTGTTTTTATTTTTCATAAACTAGATGCCACCACATGGCTTCAGTTTGCTCTACTTTAGTATCAGAGACAAAATGAAATGACTGTCAGATTTCCTTATATTATAAAGGAAATGGCTTGTGAACCAAGGAGAATTAGCATTATGGTAGGTACTGCAAAATTGTTTAGATCAGTAATTCAGAGTAGTCAACTAAAACAACACTAGATGGCGCCTGCACAACAAGGCCATCCCATCCAAATGCCTTAAAAGGATGCAAGTCGATAGTTTTGAAAGCTATTTTTCGTAAGTGGTCTCATTCAGTCTCAATTCAGTTTTAGAGTATCTTTTTCATGAGTTGCTACAGGTATACCCTTCCATTAGTCAAAAAAGTTTCATTTGTAAACTTGACAACATGTATTTATTATAAGAATTAATACTAAGCTTGGTAGGGTTACATCACTATAATTATCAAGTATAAAGATTCAGGCAATTGCAACTCTAAATTCATTTCCCTTTGCCTATTACTTATACTCTTTTTCTTCTATGCTCTTAATGTTATCTTTTAAAAAAAAGAATGTGGTTATATTTATCAGTCAGGATATGCTAGATTATGCTGTGGTAATAGATAATATCAAATTCTCAATGGCTAAAGAAAGCAAAAGGTCATACTTCACTAACAAAAACCCCACTACTAAATATAATATTGAATAAAAAATTGTGAAATCAACCAAGTATATACCAAACTTCAAAATCATGCAATATTTAGTGGTATAATCTTTACTAAGACATATACATAGAGTAAGACTTTTAAAAATGTAATTAAGAATAGTGACTACATTTAAGAAGAATAGTGTATTCATAGGGGATCATTATCTTTTTTCTTTATATGTACATATACATTATACACATTTTTACATGTATGAACTATTTTATAAAAGCAATTGTCAAAAATGGTACATTTCCTTTGTTTGTTTGTTTGGTTTCGTGGAGGATTTTTTTGGTCATTCTTTATTGCATATTCTCTAGGACTTGACTCCAAGAGCAGCATGAGGTCCATGAGTCATGCTGGACTCTATATCATTTCCCTTCCTGCCAGTGCTTCATAAACTCTTTTGAAAGATTTATTCTATTATACTTCCAATAATAAACTTGGATTTTGAAAACATTTAAGAGGTACTATTTGATATTAATAAATAATGACAGCGGCAGTTAATTTATAGCACTTAAATAAAATAATCGTCTAATCCTGGATATCCTGATTGTAATGTTAAAATAAATTCTATAGACAAAATTTACATTTTGAATGACAAAAAAGAGGCAACATATGATTGTTATTAACAACACTAACTAGAGGTGAAGAGCGCTGAATTTGTTGCAAGTAGCATCACCCATGGGTACCAATAAAATAAATAAAACTGTACAGTTTAAGATTGAAAGATGTCAGGTCTTGGTCCATTCTAAAATTTGACTGAAATATTAGTCTATGATAATCACTAGAAGAAAATATATAGCTCCTGGAGATGTGGTTCTATACGAAACTGCATGATCAATGACAGTCACACAGGATTTCAGAGATTGGCATCAACTTGAATTTTTGTTTTTAATTCTCATAGTAGTCCAGCATAGATGCAAAGTAATGATGTACCTCCAAGGAGATTTAAGTTTATCGGAAAAATTTTCAAATATAATTGGTTCCCCTTAAAAAACAATCTTCAAGAGAACAGGAAAAAGAAAGACTTTGTAATATCTTAGAGTTAGACTTCCCTGATGTCAGATAACTTTTACTTCAGACGAATACAGTAAGGTACACAATAGAACTCTGAGAAATAAATTCCTATTATTTATAAATTACCCAGACTAAGGTATTTTGTTATAGCAGCAGGAATATATTGATACCTTTTAACAAAATGATTACAAGCAGTGGAAATAAACATGGAAAATATTTATGATAAATTAGCCTAAAGCAATACAATGAAAAAATTATGCAATTAATCCATAAGGTAATGCACATAGTAATCATATGTACTATTGATAAAGTACACATAAATAAATAATAGTTATAATTTATTGAATTCTTTAATAGTACCATGTGCTTCATCTCATTGAACTCCTATATCAAACATGTAATGTAATTATGATTATTAACTCTGTGTTTCAGATGAGGGCACTGAAGCTTACATAAGTTAAAGCAGAGGTGAGGAGAGAAGAAGAGGCTCATATTCACAGACAAAGTCAGTAAAGGGGCAGAATTAGAACCCCCAAATTAGTGCTTTTTTACCCCACCAGAGCAAAGACAATCAAGTACAAAGATAAATAATACATCAAACACAGTACCTGTTCTCCAGAAACTTATTAGTCATTTAAAGTTGCAAATAACTAAAAACAATAACATTTACTGTGCACTTATTATGACCTCAGTGCTGTGCTAAACCATTTAAAGATGTTTTATATCACTTAATCCATACAAGACTATAAAATAAGTAATGTTAGCATCTCTGTTTTAAAGATTTGAGAAACCATAAAAAACTTGCCTAAGTTCAGACAGCTACTAAAAAAGCCAGAAAAAGGGTTGAGTCATATAAGAAACAAACGTTATTTTGTGTGTGTGTGTTAAGGTGAAAGAATTATAGATGACATTCTAAGTTATTATCTTCAATAACTTGCTTCCATCCTCTTTCCAGTAGAAAACAAGGCACTTAAGCTGATGACATTTTAGTGAGTCATTTTCTACCTATGCCACTGGGAGATTCATTTGTTCCATACACATTGACTACTAGTTTCATCCTAGATTACCTCAGTCCAGTGATTCACAAAACTGTGTAAATGCAACTCTCTCATACCGAAGGAGGAGTGACCGCAGGGAGCAAACAGAAGTTGCCTTCCCCCTCCCCTCAAGTAGAGTTATGATCCTGTTCTCAGAAATACTTAAAGCAGCTCTTCTCTTGTATTTTAATGCAGGCTTATTCTGACACTGCTATTGATGAGTGGTATTTAATGTCACTTCAGAAAGAGAGGACATACGTATAATTATATTATATATATATGAAATTAATTCATTCTCAGCATGGTGACTGAAAATACACAAAAGTATGTAAGCAGTTCAAGATAGAGATAGTTGACTCACAGGACAGAGACTAAGAGTCCCCAAAATGCTACAACATGGACGCTTAAACTAACATGAGGACATTCACTCTCAGGGACTATAAAATCCCAATATGTATTAGGATTTTTGGAACAAATGTGGCTACATTAGAAATATTTTAGGAATTAAAAGAAGTTGTTATTTTAAATCATTATCATATGACAGCTATTTAGAACTATTAAATGTTGATTTAATCTGAAAAAATATATAAACTAAAATATATGCATGTTTGATAGACTGATGTACAGAGTTAGTAGAAAGGGATAAAATAGAATAGCTTAGAAATAGTGAAACTAAGCTTGAAGGAGTAAAATAAAATTTCCAGAAACACAGAGACAAAGTTAAAACTGGATGCCTTTTCCATTATGACTTGTGAAAATATATTCTACAGTGCCCCTTATAAAATTCCAAAACAGAACCATAGCATGAAAGTCACCCTAAACAATAATAATATTAAAAACTTTTGTTTAAAAAATTAATTTGGACAATAGTAGTTGAAATCTATACATAATTGATCAGTTTGTTGAGTGCTATGATTTTCACTGGAAATCGAACTAAATTTTAGCTTTCAAGATTATAAAATACAAAGCATTACGACTTAGAAAATATAAATTCATATTTCCACCTTTTACTTTGGGTATCTGAGTTTCCTCATAGAAGTTCACTGACTAGTTCTAAAAGATCATGACGCGTGATCATAGATGGAACTAGAACCTTGAACTCCAATTCCAGTATGCTTCTTTATATTAAGTATATCTTCATTTTATTTAGATTATATTTTATTTAGATTGGGTCTTATTTAGTTTACAATTTTTAGCAAAATTTTGAAGAAGGCCTAGTTTAGCCTTGGCTTCCATCAATGTTCCTTTTCTATTCACACATTCAGCATTGCTGTACTCCATGCACTGAGGTACTGCAATCCTTTGGGCAATTTTGCATATACCAGAGTTTTGCCACCCCACTTCAAAGGGTTGCCACAGTTTGATGTCAAAAAAAAAAAAAAAACTTCAATCGTTTATTTTTAGGTCTTAAAAACGGTTGGAAAGGAAGAGGGTGTCTGCCTATTCTCGAACCACTAATAGTTTCATATATAAATCTTCTAATTCTATGACATACACACTTCTGACTACATTTTTTTTTAATTCCAAAGGGAAAATTCAAGTTAGTATTTACCAGATACCCTCATGTAAGTCCTGAGGACAGAGTCCAAGATTGACTCAACAATGAACATTTTCAACAAGGCTGTTTCAGGCAATTTAATGACCCAGTGGTTCAGCGATAAAATCAATTGCCCGGCACCTGACCTTTAACTAGATGAAAGTCTGTAACCCTGACATCATACCTCTCCCAGTATTCAATGCAAAAGAAGAAGAAGAAAAAAGACTCCAGACCAAGAACCACTATGAAATACTGGAACAAATTACATTATAATTTAATAAACTATGAAGCATTTTTCTCTCACAAATCAATCAATACACCAATAGATTCAGTTCCAAATATAATAGTTGAGCAACTACAACTGTATAAACAAGATTAAGACTTCTATCTTTGTTGCATTAACTATAGCTTACTGAAGAAGTATTGCAGAATATGAATTAATCACACTTCTTGCTCCACTAAGAGTGTATGACTATATTACTACATTTTAGAAGAGCAATTTTCTTTAAAAAAAAAATCAGTAGCTTTAGGGGTGCAAGTGTTTTTTGGTTGCATGGATGAATTGTATAGTAATGAAGAAGTCTGGGATTTAAGTGCACTCATCACCCTCATTAGTGCACATTGTACCCAATAGGCAATCTTCAATCCCTTGTCCTCTTCCTATCCTCTTTACTCTGAGACTCTAATGTTCATTATACCCTTATAGCTTTTGTGGACCTATAGCTTAGCTCTCATGTATAAGTGAGAAGATGCAGTATTTCATTATCCACTCCTGAGTTACCTCACTTAAGATAATGGCCTTCAATTACATTCAAGTTACTGTAAAAGACAATATTTCATTATTTTTCATGGCTGAATAATATTCCATTGTGTACACACACACACACACACACACACACACACACACACACACACAATTCTTTTTTTTTTTTTGAGTTGAAGTCTCACACTATCACCCAGGTTGGAGTGCAGTGGCATGCTCATGACCACCGCAGGCTCGACCTGATGGGCTGAGGCTATTCTTCCATTTCAGCCTTCCAAGTAGCTGGAACTACGGGTGTGCACCACCGCGCCTAGCTATTTTTATTGTAGAGACACGGTCTCATCCAGTTGCACAGGCTGGTCTTGAACTAGTGGGCTCAGGCAATTCTCTTGCCTCTGCCTCCCAAAGTGCTAAGATTACAGGCATGAGCCACTACACCCAGCTGTATAATTTTCTCCATCCAGTGAAAATCAGTTGATCGACACTTGGGTTGATTTTACATATTTGCACTTGGGAATTGTGCTGCAGTAAACATATGGATGAAGTTGGCTTTTGGTATAATGATCTATTTTCCTTTGGGTAGATACCCCATAGTAGTATCGCTGGATCAAAAGGTAGATCTACTTTTAGTTATTTGAGAAATATCCATATTGTTTTCAATAGATGATGTACTAATTTACACCAACAATGTATGCGTTTCCTTTTCACCCTATCCATGCCAACATCTATTGTTTTTTGACATTAATAATGACCATTCTGATTGAGGCAACATGGTATCTCATTGTGGTTTTAATTAGCATTTCCCTGATGATTAGTGATGTTGATCATTTTTTCATGTTTGTTGCCAATTTGTATATCTTCCTTTGAGAAATGTCTGGGATAGTCATTTTCTCTACCCTAAAAATTCTAAAGAATGAAACGTTTTATATCACTAAAACATATTTCCATGAAACATTTTCTACCATACGAGCAAAATTATTTCTGGTTTTAACAATGCTGCCATTTAAAGATGTCCCTTCAAAAAATAAGTCATAGTCAAGCAGATATTCAATGATCAGTGAATTTTTCATAATGTACATGATAATGTCCTTTTTAAAAAAAATTATTTGATAGGATTGGTTAATACAGGTCTTGAAACCTATAGAAATAGCCCACAGGCAACATTCTAATTAACAAATAGGCCCATGTAGCCCTCAAAGTATTCTTGTTTTTCTTGGCACAGGCTAGAAAATCATTCACACATTTTTCTACAGTGGCAGTCAAATATCTTTTCTTTTAAAAAGTCCTCTGTTTTTCTCTGAAAATAAATCTATGCTTTGAGAGTTGTTTTGTTTGTTTTCTCTGACTATGCAAACTGAAACCACAATTGGCTTACTGAAAAGAAATCCCCACTTCAGTTTCCAATCAAGTTCTATATTTGAAGAGAGAGAAAAAAGAGATAATTCATCTTGTATCAATTCTAAATTAGGCTCAAATCCTTTATTTATTAATTAGTATTTAAGATGTCAACAAAGGTACTCTATATATGAAAGAAAAAATGGCTCGCATAGAGTTTGTCTTCCTGATACTCTCCAATTCCAGAGGCACAGCAGTCTCTGGAATATTGAACAACCTTATGGAGGGGCCAGAGTGATGCACTTTTGCAGTTAGGAGCAGAACATTAAGCATAAAATTCTTTAAGTATTTGGTTGTGGGTACATAACATATCCTCAGTCCTAATAAAGAAAGAACAGACTTTCTCAATATCACATTGCAACAGTTAACAACATTAAATACCCCAAACCAACATTGTAAAGTTGAGGAAACAATGCATCACATAAAAAACAAAGGAATGTGGTAATATTTTATTTCCTGTAGCCCAATCAATATGCCTCTTTCCACTGTGATTAAACTTTTGATTCAAATGAGATTTTTCTCTTTCAGAATAGTTTATAGTACATTTGCATGTGCAAATTAAAGTGTGAAAATACTAGTATTATCATGAAATTCAATTAATTTTCAGTCAATTGGATTATCTTCTGGTCTAAAACTCGAATATCGATTTAATTGAAAAAGAGAAAAGGAGAGAGAAAAAAGAGACAGAGATAGTGAGCAAGAGATAAAGAGAGATGGAGAGAGACAGAAAGAGAGAAACAGAGACAGAGAGAGCACACGAGAGTGAAAGCTGCTGCTCAGGACCATAAAAGAAATTTAACAGGATGTCTCATACTACCCAGATATGATCCAATTATACCTATAATTTTATACTGGGAGGAAAAAAAAGCATTCTTTGTGTTCGATTAACTCTGAAGAATTTTTTATTGTTTATAATATTTGTATAATATGCTCTTTAAAAGTAATAAATTGTGTCATTTTCCATTTGACTTCTACAGTCTAATCAGTTTGCGAATAGCAAGAGGCATTATGAAGTAATGGTGCAATCTTGAATATACATGGAAACAGCACCACAAATCTGCCTGCCTATTACTTTCAGTGAAGCTAATAATCAAAAGTGCCTCCTGTAAAAAGTACTGCATATTATAGTTTCAGAGAATTTGGAGGGCATCTCAAAGAACTGCTGTGCATAACTGCTTATGAAGGTCAAAATAACTAATATAGTAAGAGATGTGTCTGCCCAGGGAAAGTAGGTTTTGCAGATCCAGCAGAAGCCCATGAAACTATAACCCAGCATTATCGTAGGGTGATAGGACAAATGCAAGAGAAGATGCTCACAAAAGGAAGGTACTGATCTAAGGAAGTATGAGAAACCAACAATACTGATCAGCAATTTCACATACGTTATTTCAGTGGTTTCCAACTATATTAATTATAATTTTCTTTGGTTGTTGTAATAGAGAAATATAAAATAGCAGTTGCTTAAAATTGATTTATTTCACATACATGTCCAAGTTGGTGGATCAAAGCTAGTATGTGTGCTCCACAATAATCAGAGATACAGGATGACAATATATAATTGCTCTAATTTTCTTAACATGGCTTTTCCAATTCATGATTCAAAATAGCTGCTCCAGCTTCTACACAACTTCTGAAATCTGGTCAGCAGCAAAGGGACAAAGAAATAATGAGTCCATGCTTTTTCTTTATAAGTATTCCCATATAGTGCACATTTCACTTATGCTTACAGTCTATCAGCCATGATTTACTCACATGGCCACTCATAGTTGCATGGGAGGTTATTGAATGAAATCACTAAACAGTTCTGTGGCCAACTAAAAGTTATTTGACCATATAAGAAAGTGAGAATGGATATTGAAAGCCTATTAGCAATTCCTGTAACAACAAGTATTCTGTGGTGTTCAAGTGTTTGCATAGTTATGACAAAGAGACCAAAAATTCATGTCTATAGCAAGTAGTAGCTACAGATGGAAAAAAACAATATATCTCCTAGATATATTCACTGTTATATAATAAAATGTAAATTTATTTAAATTCATTCTTTTATTCTGGACATTTTTATCAGTTGTTATTTTCCCAATAGTAGATATTATTGCATGCCGACTTTATGTTGAGAATTGGAAGCTGAAATTAGAGAGGTAAAAGGACCTGTTCGAAACTAATGCAGTTAGTCAGCTGAGTACCTAGGATTCCTATACAGATCTCAGTGATTTCAAAGTCTATATATATATATTTACTATGTCTCTAGGCAAATAATGGTAGTAGTTTTCATGAGATTTGGCAAAGATGTTGGTAAAGCAAACATACTGAACACTAAGCAATCTCATTTGTATACCTGTGTCAGTATGAGGCTAACTAAAAATAATTTGAGGAAAGGGTTCTCATGCCAAGTCTAAGGAAATTAACAGAACAGAACAAGAGAAACCAAGATGGGGAGTATAATTAGAGCAAGACCACCTATTTTGACCATCAAGAGCTCTTAGTCACATGGTAAAACAGAGATTCACATAGACTGATAAGAATTAGGGGTCTCTAACAAGTCACACGAGAGACCAATAATCTAACAACTAAGGGTCATAACTCTCGACTTGAAGGTCTAATTTTGTATTCCCTGCTTAGCCTGAAGGCCAAACGGTCAGCATAATATACTGGACATAATTATTCTTTAGAGTAAGACACATTCAAGCTTGAATATTCACTCTGTCAAGTACTAACTGTGTGACCCAAAATCAGTGCTGTTTACAATGTGCTGTTTCTAATATGTTACACATCTGATTAAGCAATCAATGTGTGTCAGGCACTGTGGTAACCGTTTTATAAGCATAGTCTGTTAATCTTCAGTACTGGGAGTAAAATATGATTTTTGTCTTCATTTTACAGATGATGAAAATAAGATTGTGGTATGTTGAATGATTTGCCCAATATCACATAACTAGCAAGTGACAGAGAAAAAAAAATTTAAGGACTTTGTACTTCAAAGCATTAAGCTGTGCTGTTTGTCCTTAAGATAGTTAATAAGAAATGCAATCGATTCTCAGTTGTGTTTTAAGAAAAGCATATTTTTGGCAAAATGAATTATGGAGACTTGCTTGATTAGAAATCGAGAGTCCAATGATAAGGCTGTAGCAATAGAATCATGGCAGTGGCAGTGGAGGGGGTGAGGAAATGCACAACAGTTGCTGTTAATATTGCTGCTATAGAACCAGGTAACTAATTTGACTCAGAAAGGCAGAGTAAAGAATGGTATTTCTGGTTCAGAAGAGTAGGGAAATGGTGAAGCCAATAACAATCAAAGTAACACCCAAAAAGGAGGACGATTGCCTTTGGTGTATTTGAAACAGATAGTAAGCAGATGATGAGGAGAGCAGAGAGGAAATGAGTTCAGTTTTATATATGTTGAATTTGAGTTGTTGCTGCTGAAAATATATATTTATTACATGTGCAACTATTTTGTAGTTAATGTAATGGGAAGTTAGCAGATTATTTTGAAAATTCAATTGAGAAATTCAAATACTATGCAGAAAGAACTTTATAAAAGTGAATATAGTGAAAGGTGGTTGATAATCCTAGTCTGGCATATTTCAGACAGCCATTTTGAAGATTCGAGGTAACAAATATGAAAATATCCTGCAAACTACAATATGTTATCCCAATAGGAATAATTTGCATGCTGTTATAGGTGTCTAACCGACAGGTGGACCCTGGGACCAGTTGCTTAAGGGCAATGTCAGTTCTAATGATAAAGAGCTGAAAGTTGTTAACATACAGGAACTATGAATTTTGAAACATACTTCATTTTTTAACTACTTTTTAACTACTTTATTTGTATAACTTTAAAAAATTAAATCAGAGCCAAGAAATATGAATTAAAGTATAACTGGATTACAAAACTGACCTTCAAAATGTAACAGCCCTTCTATTTTCACACAATGTAGCAAGCATTCAATTTGGTGGGTTTATTAGAAAGAAGTATATCTTTTGGCCCCACTGCCTATAGCCTCACACACCACAGGAGTTACCCTATATATAGTGTTCTTTCTTTTGAAACACTAAGAATGAGAATGAGCTAGATATATCCCATAAAATGGCTTTTGCAGATTTAAAAATAAAAATAAGGATAGCATTTGGCTTATTAATAAACTTTTGTGGAATAATTTTTATTTAAAAAACAATTATTTAAGTGGTAATGTGAAAAAAAAGTGATATGTATAAATTCCACTGTACTATAAGTACACATAATATGTGAAGGAATGATACAGAGAAAATTATTACATGAGCAGAAGGAATTAACATGCAATTGAAAGTACATCTTGCTACATAATGAAACAGGGGAGCGTATTCATTATTTAAAAGTGCATGGCATAGGAAAAATGAATAGGGTCATTTTCATAATGTCTTTGTGGATTATGAGCCAAATCTTCCCTAAGAAAATGAAAACAAAAATAAAATGGAAAAGTTACTCAGTCTCCTAAAGCTTCTCTCATATGTAACTGCACAATTAGCCAGGGATAATATCCAATTGTTTCTAAACTACCTGTATCTTTGCACACTAAAATAAAGCATTTCACAGAAGCATCTGCTGGCAATATTGCAAATACATTTCATTTAGAGATTGTATATTCCAAACCTTACTTTAGAGATGAGACTGTGGCTCAGAGAAAGGAGGCAACTTGCTGTAGATCACTAGAGAGAAATAAAGCTGAATCTAAAGCGCAGTGCTATTTTCAATCTACCACATAGTCATATTTGTATTTTTTAGTCTTATATATAGGTTTTGTTCTACTAAATCCTCGGAAATCAGAAATGGTGGTTCCTAAAATATATTCTGCAAAAAAAGGCTACACAATTCAAATTTATATGTTTGTCTTGACATACTCTCCACCGATCCAGTAAGAAGAATGGGCAAAATTGAATTGAAATAATCAAAAGTTTAAAACTGCAAGTGACTGTGCCAGTTAAGACAGCTGTGTCATCACTTGCTCCTTTTTTCTTGGTACAATAGGGTGAAAAAAATAATGTCACACCAAGTAACCCAATGAATCCATAATTAGAATGTAAAAACTTAAATTTTTTAGAGAATATCATCATATTCTCTACATGGTCAAGTGATCCCTTATTTTCAAGACTATTTTTCCTTTTGAAAACCTACCTTCTGAGATTACTGTTTAAAATCACAGGCTATTTTCATGGTTACTCACATATCTAAAAAACAAGGTGGGAAAAGAAAAAAAAGTTTCAACATTTTTAAACTAGAGCATGACCTGATTATAATGGCCCATTAAAATTTTTTAGAAATAAATAAGATACTAACAAACCTTATAAATACTATTCTGCTACATGTACTTGGGGAAATTGTATGCGAAGTTTTAGAGTCATATTAATTTAAAACATATCAAGAACTAATAGAAAGACCCAGAGCACAATCAAACAATTTAGGAGTTTTGTTTTACAATGCCAAATAATCACTTTGCCTACTTTTTACATAAAAATGAGCAACTGATTTAGGAATTCAAGCTACTGAGTTTTTGAAAGTTTATACATGATAACATTGCTATTAAAAATACAAGCCAGCCAGAAGTGGTGGCTCCCATCTATAATCTCAGCTACATGGAAGGCTGAGGCAGAAGGATTGCTTGAGCCCAGGAGTTCGAGGCTGCAGTAATCTATGATTATGCTACCATACTTCAGCCTGGGTGGCAGAGTTAGACCCAGTCACCCAAAAATAAAAAATACAGGTCAAAATAGACTTTCATTTGCAGTCGAAATGAGCAACAAGAACCAGATTTACCTTCCTTCTCAGAACATCCAATAAGAAAGAGAACAACATATAATAAACAGATTTTCAGGCACTGGTTATCTAGCAGAGCAGGATAGTGATACTGAAAAAGAAAAGAGAAGAGAAAATTGATACAAGTCCTACAATTACTCCAGTTAATGCTAGGATAAATTGTTCAATTTATAGCTCTGAGATGGGGAACCTAGGCAGAGACCAACAGTATCCCCGAATTGGAAAGAAAGACCTAGAAACCCAAGAAGTATAAGACAACTAGAATTCACAAGACAGGGATTAAGAAGCTAAATTCCTGGTTAGGAGAGTTGAGAGGTGAGGTGATCCCCTCCACCATCCAATCTCTATCCAAATGTCTAAAGCCAAGAATATAGGGACCCTAGTGACCCTCACTGCTCCTTTTTTTTCCAGGACAGGGTTTTCACACTTGGAAATACAGGCCAAGAAGAACAGAGGCTACCACACCATAGAGTTTGATCACTCAGAAATTTTCTAAGTGTAGCAGCAGTCTATATGAAAAGAAATCTCTGAATATCTCCCAAAGGAAATTACAGTATTTGAAACAGACTGTGTTCAAGCCCAAGAGAACTCTCAAAAACAAAATAATAACTCCTATTAGTTAAAAACAACAAGCTAATCTATAGACAAGCCAATTTGCCAGAGAAGACCATAAAAAGAGACATTTACATAGAGTCCTACTGGGAGGTAAGCAAACTTCAAAATCATTCCTGCCCAGATATAATTGGAACAGACTCTGAAGCAAGTTATGTCCCCAAACATTGTGAAAATAATAAATAAAAAAGTAGGAAAAGACACAAAAAATTAAAATGAATAGAGACCTCAACAGTGAGAGAAAGTAGAAATGAAGTAGACAGCTTAACAAAGAGATGAGAAAGGAGACAAAGAAAAACATTTAAAAAACACTGTCATCCTAGATGAATGTGTTCATGCCTAGAAATGCACTTTTGAGGAGCAACATAAAAGGCTTCACACTGCAGGAGAAATAGTTTTCACTAAAATAATCTACTCAAATTACAAAAACAAAACAAAACAAACAAACAAAAAAAACCCAATCAAATGAAAAGAAAAAGAAAAATGAAAAGAGACTGGAATCAGCATCCAGAGTTATGACAACAAGTTGCTTTAAATGTCCATTTGTCAACGAAAACATGATGATATGATGCAAAGAAACACGAACATGTGGTCCATAGAGAAAAAAAAGTAGGCAACAGAAATTACCTAACAGAAAGTCCAGGCGTTAGAATTAACAAAAAAGCGGTCATAATACTTTTTTTCAAAAAACTAATGGAAGCCATGTTTAAAGAATTAAAAGTAGATATAAAGATAATACTTCATTGTAGAGAGAATATTAACAGATAGAAATTACAGGAAAAAAAGCAGATGAAAATTTGGAGTTGAAAACGGCAATAGTTAACAAAAAAATTTAATAGAGAGACTCGACAGTACACTTGAATGGAATGTAGAATTATAAACTTCACTATAGACAGAGAAGGATTATGCAATTTAAAAAGCAGAGAAAAAATAGAATGAAGAAAAAGTAACAGGCCCTATGTGAATTGTGCCAAATGTTTACGCACACCAATACATGTGCAGTGGGAGAAGCAGAAGAAGAGGGCAAAGAAAAGAGAAAAAAATTTAAAGAAAGAATGGCTGAAAACTTCCAGATTTGATGAGAAACATGAACCTACACATTCAAGAAGCTCAACACACTGAGTACACTTTTTTTAAATGTGGTACATATACACAATGGAATATTATGCAGCCATAAAGAAGAACAAAATCATGAACTTCGCAGCAACCTGGGTGGAATTAGTCTATAATACTGAGTGATCTTTTACAAAAACAGAGAACTGAGTATCACATGTTCTCACTCATAAGTGGACCATGAACGGCTACTGCAATACCATAAGAAAAGGATTGAGAGTAAGGAAACTGAGGGGAAGGCAGAGACAGGGCTGGAAGTGACAGTAGTCGAAATCTGCCTGGGGATGGGAGGCACACCTCACCAACAAGGGTGCCTGCATGACGAATATTTATGTACCCAACCCTGAATTGTATCCCACAATTTCAACATAAAAAAATTAAAAGTTAAAAAAAAAGATGAACACAGACCCTTAGAAAAATCACTGAAATATGAGACTGGAGAAATATCAAATGTAGCATGAGAAAAATTACACATCACATAAAAAAATTTACACATAATTAAAAGCTCATTGCTTATCAGAAACGATGAATGTTCAGACTGGGTAATCACATATTTAAAGTGCTAGTTTATAACTATCAGAAATAACTAAAGGTAAAATGTAAACACTCTTACATGAACAAAAATGAAAAAAAAAATATTTCTAGAATATCTTTCTTACAAGAAATCCTAAAGGAAGTAATTCTAACTAAAAGGAATTAAACACAGATAGAAATTAAGTCCACACACAAAAAACAAAAATCACAGAAAAAAATAATTACATACAAATAAAAATAAAATAAATGCACATTTTCTTTTTTCTTGTCTTAACCGAATTAAAAAGCATTTGCAAAATATATGTAGTTATGTAAATAAAAACATGTATGCAATTGTATTATCAGTCTTATAAAATATAGAAATGTAATATATTTCACTATAATATCACTAAGGAGATGGATGGAGTGAAAATTATTCTAGAATAAGAAAATGACATCAGATAGTAACTCAAACCACAAGACAAAAATGAGAAATTAAAAATAAAGAGGCAAATATAACCAACTCTGTAGATTCATAACTTATTTTATGACTCTCAGCTTTTTTAATAACCCTGAGTTTATATAAATTAATAAGTATAACAAAGTATCATACCATCTGTCAGAAGACACAGGCTAAACTATAAGCTGGTTAGTTTTCATGAAAGACCAGGGGATAATACAGCTCTGAGGAGCATACAAGAGCCAGGGGAAAAAAATCAAATATAGACTTCAAAAACTATTCCTTCAAAGGATATAAATATGATTGAATTAGTTTGTAGAGAAATTCATGCCCCAGGGTATATTGAGAACAATAAAGCAATAAGCTGTTAATTTGTGGCATTTAACAGTTGATACAATTAGGAAAACAGAGTCTTACCAAAGCCACTGTCATTTCAGGGTGAATGCAAAAATATCCAACACTGCAGTTCCCTGAGAAAAAAAAAATCACAATATAAAGGACTGAATACTCTGTGTGTGTGTTGGAGGTAAGGGAGGTGATAAACTTAACTAAAATAATCCAGTCAATTGCTAAAAAAAACAGTCAATAACAATAACAAGCATGAAAAGACCAGTACTCAGAGTGGTGTGTTACACTACCTAAAAATATTCAGTTTCCAATAAAAAAGTTATGAGACATTCAAAGAAAAACCCAAGTATGACACGTACACTAAAAAAAAAAAAGCAGACCACAGAAACTCCCTGTGGGAGAGATCATATGTCAAATTTTAAGTATTCATCATAAACATGTTTCCAGACTCTGAGGAAACCATGCTTAATGAAGTAAGGAAAGGTACAATGACAATGTTAAATCAAACTGAAAATTTCAAGTGAAGAAAGAAAAATTATTTAAAAAGAACCAAGTGGAAATTATGGAATTGAAAAGTTTAATTATTGAAATAAAATGCTCACCAGCAAGTTCTCAATTAGCAAAAGACAGAATAAGTGAAGAAAGATTTATAGATATGATACAAACTAAAGAAAAATAAAGAATGGAGAAAAAAATTAAGAGAGCCTCAGAAATGTGGGACAACATCAAGTGCACCAACCTATGTGTAATAGAAGTACTAAAGAGGTGATAGAGAAAGGAGCTTAGAAATATGCACAGAACTAATAGTTGAAAAATTTCCAAATTAAAAAAAAGCTACATATCCAGGAAGTTCAATGACCTACAAGTAAGATAAAACACAGAGATCCAAAAACAACATATAACAACAAAAATGTTGAAAATCAAAAAAGCCTGAAAACACCAAAAGAAAAAAATGACTTATTACTTAGAAGGGAACACAAATGCAATCAACATCTGACTTACCATAAAAAATAACAGAGGCCAATAGGTAGTGGGATAACATATTCAAAATGCTCAAAGGAAAAAGCTGTCCCCCAAGAATTCTATTTCCATCAAAAATTAAGGATAAATAAAAACCTTCTCAGATAAAAAAAAAAAAAACTGAAAAAAAATTTGATGACAGGACCACCTTATATGAAATGCAAAAAGAAATTCTAGATGACAAGTTTGAATCCACAAAAAAACACAAAAAAGGTAATTGTGCAATTGTAAAAGACAGTAGATTGGTGTATTTTCTCTCTTCTCTTACATGATTTAAAAAATAATTGTATAAAATGATATGTATAATGTACTGTTGGTCTATACATATTCAAATATAATGTAGTGTAGTATATTTACTAATAACATCACAAAGGAACTGATTGAGAAGAAAACTATCAGGCTTAGGAACTGATAACATATGGTGAAGTAATAATTACAAAAATGCATAGCTATATTGTTGTTTTCTAACATTAATAGATATAATACATATCACAATAACACAAAAGAAGAAAATGAAATAAAGCCATATAATATTTCTATACATCATGAGAACTAAGCTAGTATAAATTAGAAGATGAACTTGATAAGTTAAGATGTATGTGGTAGGAGTGACATTAGCAAGATGATAGAATAGAAAGTCCCAGACTCTTTATACTTCCACAGGGACACTGATTGAACAACAACAACAAAAGATCAATTTCTTTAATAATGTATCTAGACAATTTAAGATGCTCCTGCACTCCAGTTGAGCATGAAATCAGCTGAATTGAATACCGTTAGGAAAATTTGGGATATTCTTTTGCCATAGTCCCTTACCCACATTGCCACAAGATTGGGAGCAATCCTAGCCCTCAACATCTCTCTGATGAGGGAAAAAGAAGACAGGATCATATGTTCAATATTTAGAATTTTCAGGGGACTGACAAAGACTCTTTTTTGTCTCACCTTTCTTGTAGTGCTAATGAGACATGGCATATTCTAGATGCCTAGAGGCCACTGAGAAGGAAAAACTGGGTAGTATGGCACTGTCCCAGAGAATCTACAGTACACAGACCAATACAGCTAGGCAACCTCTCAATTAGTAAGTAAACAGTAGAGTGTGTGTTTAAAATATTGATTTCTTCAAGGGCTGTCAGAGAAACTAGTTTCTGTCTACCTAGACTTGGGCCACTAAAGGGACCTGGCATATTCTATACCACTGGAGAGCAAAAAAGAGCTGGGCTCTTCACATCACAGTACTCATGGTACAATAGATAAACACCAGAGGACACAAGAAAATACAAGCTACTTTAAAAATAGGTAAATTCCTGTAATTAGGAATCTACATACACAAGTCCAGAGAAAATACATCCACAGAAAAGGTTTAAGAGGGTCCCAGAATCTCTCACTGAGCTGATTGGTGAAGATTCTTTTCTGAAATAAGACAGTAACAACTAAGGGAGTTGGCAGATTTTTCCAGTGTATGGCTACCAACATAAAGTTATAAGGAACACAAAGAAAAAGTTTAAAAAATGACTGAATCAAAGGAAAAACATAACTGTTCAAAACCAACCCTAAAGAAATATATGCACATGAATTACTTGAAAAAGAGTCTCAAAATGTCATCACAAAGACACTTAAGACTTGGAAAATTATACATTAAAAGTTAGAATTTCAGCCAGGTTTGGTGGCTCACACTTGTAATTCCAGCACTTTGGGAGGTGTAGGCAAGAGGATTGCCAGAACCCAGGGGTTTGAGACCAACCTGGACAAGTTAGGGTGACCTCATCTCTAAAATAAATTGAAAATTTAGCTGGGTGTGGTGGCATGTACCTGTAGTTCCAGTAGCTTGGAAGACTGAGGCGGAAGGATCATCTGAGCCCAGCAGATGAAGGCTGCAATGACTGTGAGCATGACACTGCACTCCAGTCTGGGTAGCAGAGTAAGATTCCAACTCTAAAAAAAAAATAGAATTTCAATAGAGATAAAAATTTAAAATATAACTGAATGGAAATTTTTGAGCTGAAGAATGCAAATAACTAAACTGAAAAATTCACCTGATAGGTCTAATAGCAGACTTGATCAAGCAAAGGAAATAATCAGCAAACTTGAAAACAAGTTTTTGAAAAGTATCCAGTAAAAGGAACAAAAAGGAGAAAAGAGTAAAGAATCCTAAAGATATAATGGGGCACCATGAAACAGACCAATAAATAATCATATATCATCACCAAATTGGATTTATCACTAGAATGCAAAGATGGTTCAACATATAGAAATCAATTAATGTGATTATACTACATTAACAGAACATAGAATAAAAATCACATTGTCATTTTAATAGATACAGAAAAAGTATTTAACAAAATTCAACAACGTTTCATGATAAAAACTCTTCAAGAACTTGATATAGAAGGAATTCACCTCAACATATTAAACCATACTGAAACGCCCACAGCTTCAAAACCATCATTCTCAATGGCGAAAAACTGAAAAATTGTTCTTTAAGATCAAGAACAAGGCAAAAATGCTGACTTGCATCACTTCTATTCAACATCATACTGGAAGTTCTAGCCAAATGAATTAAGCAAAATAAATAAACAAAAGTCATACAAGTCAGAGAGGAAAAAGTAAAATTATCTTTATATGTAGGTGACAATCTTTTATGTAAAAAATCCTAAAGACCCCAATGGACAAATATTAGGACCTTATGGGAAATGTGTTGAACATAAGCTTTAGAATAGTAGAAACAATATTCGTTTTCTGTACCTGTCATAATAAATTAGCATAAACTTGAACAATGGAAAGTTACTCTCTCCTATTGCTGGAGACCAGAGTTCAATATGAAAATCTTGTCAAGGTTACACTGCTAACTCATGCACACTCAAGCACACATAAGTGCACACGCACACACACATATATATGCACACCCCTGTTAGAACTAACAAATTAATTTAGTAAAATTGTAGGATATAAAATCAGCCTTCAAAAATCAACTGTATTTCTATACAATAAAATTGAACTATCTGGAAATAAAATTAAGAAAACCATCTTATTTATAGTATCACTCCAAATAAAAGATTTAAGTATTAACTTAATCAATAAGGTATAAGACTTGTACAAGAAAACGTATAATTTTAATTAAATAAAGATAGCACACATAAATAGAAATACATCCCATGTTTGTGAATGGAACACTTAATATTGTTAAAATAAATATGCTTTCTAAAATAATCTACAGTTTTGGTGCAATTTCTATTAAAATCCTAATGCCATTTCTTACAGAAATAGAAAAAAAATCCAAAAATTCTTGTAGAAAGACACAGGACTTTATATAGCCAAAGTAATAGAGAGAAAGTTGAAAAAATCTGGAGGCATCACATGTTCTGATTTCTAAATATATTACAAAACTACAATAATTAAAACAGGATGGTACTCGCATAGAAATGGACACACAGACCAATGAAACTGAATAGAAAGCTTAGAAATAAACCCTTTCTTAGAGTATTATGATACATTTTCAGGGTCTACTTACGAGTGAGAACATGAAGTACTCAGATCTTTGTTTCTGTGATAAATCATTGAGTATTATAGACTCTAAATCCATCCAAGTTACCACGAAGTTCATAATTTTGTTCTTCTTTATGGCTGTGTAATATTTCATCAAGTGATGTTTAAAACCTTACTTGTGCACCCCTAAAAATTGTTTGGAAAATTATTTTTCTTGGTGTATGTTTATAATGACACCTAAAGTTTTTGTCTTAACTTTAATTGTTGCAAATGATGTAATTGTACCCAGAATTCTACTGCATATGTACATTAAGTATATTTCTACTAAAAAGTTTAAGGTTAAGAAAATGAACTCAAACATTTAGGATCAAATGATCTTCAACAAAGGTGTGATAAAAGTCAAAATTAATTAGACCACAATGTAAAACATGAAATTATAAAAGTCTTAGAATATAATATAAGGGAAAATTTCTTGACTTTTATCTAGGTTATAATTTCTTATATGTAGCACCAAAACACAGGCAACAAAAGCAAAAATAGACAAATGGGACTATGTCTAACGTAAAACATTTTACACAGCAAAGTAAATGCTTAACAGAGTGAAACAGAGTGAACAAATATAATGGAAGAGAATGTAGTCATGCATGACAATGACAGGGATATATTGTGAGAAATGCATAATTAGGCTATTTTGTTCTTGGGTGAACACTGTAGAGTGTACTTACACAAACCCAGATGGTGTAGCCAACTACACACATAGGCTATATAGTATAGTTCATAGCACCTAGGCTATAAACCTGTGCATTCTGTTACTATACTGAATACTGTAAGCAGTTGTGGCACAATGGTAAGCATTTGTATATTCTAAATATAGAAAATGTATAGTAAAGATACAGTATCATAACCTTCTGTGACCTCTGTCGTGTAAGTGGTTTGTCACTGACCAAAACGTTGTGGAACACATGACTGTATACTAAAACCATTTATTTGATAAGAAGTTAATATCCAGAATACATCATGGATTTTTATAACTCAAATACAGGAAATAAATGACATGATTTAAAATGGGCAAAGTCTTGAATAGACATGTCTTCATAAAGACATACAGGTGACCAAGAGGTATATGAGAAGATTTCAACATCACTTATTATCACAGAGATAGAAATCAGAACAACAATGTGATATCGCCTCATACTTGTTAAGATAGTTATTACCAAATAAAATAAAATACCAGAAGACAATACATGTTGGGCAGGATGTGGAGAAATTTGAGCCTTTGAACTCTATTGATGTACATGTAAAAATGGTACAGCCACTAGAAAAAACTGTATGGAAGTCTCTCAAAAAATTAAAAATAGAACTACCATATGATCCAGCAATAGCATTTTGGGGTAATTAACCAAAAGAATTGAAATCAGAATTTTGAAGAAATATTTCAACATTATTCACAATAGACAAGATGTAAAAACAAAGATAAAGGTCCCTGGATAAATGAATGAATGTACTATTGTTTAGCTTTAAAAAATAAAACCTTGCCATATGGGACAACATGGATGAACCCGCAAGACATTATGCTAAGAAAAATAATAAACCAGACACAGAAAGACAAATATTGTATGATTGCATTTATATTAGCAATCTAAAATAGTCAAACTCATAGAACCAGAGAGTAGAACGGTGATTGTCAGGACATGTGGAGAGGAAGAAATAAAAAATTGCTATTCAACTCATATAAAATTTCAGTTGGTAATTTGTAGAACCCAAAACAACATTGTGCTTATAGTTAGCAATACTTTATTTTATACTTAACATTTTAAAAAGTTAGATTTCATGTTATGTGTTTTGTATTACAATAACTGTAAAAGGATGTATATGGTGAACCACGGAATAACTATTTTTAAAAAATTCAAATATATAGCAAACAATATTATTCAATAAATTAAAATACTACATTCGAAAATATTCACTTGATGCAAAATACAGAAATAAAGGAGGAATAGAAGAAACAGAAAATCATGAGAAATATAGAGAGTAAAATGATAGCCATAAATCCAACTATACCAACAGCCACAATGAATGTAAATGGAGTTATAATCCAATTAAAAGGCAAAGATGGTCAGATTAAATTAAAAATAAATGATAAAAACAATACATAGAATCAATGAAATCAGAAGTTGATTCTTTGAAAACATCAATGAACCTAACAAACCTGTATTTAGACTGAAAATAAGAAGAAGAAAGGCACAACTGAAATCAGAAGTAAAAGTGGGGACAAACCTTACAAAATTATACAGATAAAGCAATACCATGAACAACTGTGCCCCAACATAATAGATAACCTAGATGAGACAAGGAAATTTTCAGAAAAATAAAAACTGACTAAACTGACACTAGAAAATATAGAAAATCTGAATAAACTTATGCAAAGTAAAGATGCTGAATTTGTAATAAAAAAACGTGTGTGTGTGTATTTTTTTTTTTTTGAGTTGGAGTCTCACTCTTGTCACCTAGGTTGGAGTGCAGTGACACACTCACGGCCACCGAAGCCTTGATTTACTGGGCTTAGACGATCCATCTGCCTCAGCCTTCCAAGTAGCTAGAACTACAGACACACACCACCCCACCCAGCTAAAAACCTTTTTAAAAAGAGAAAGTCAGCTGGGCTCGGTGGCTCAGCCTGTAATCCCGCGCCTTGGGAGGCTGAGGTGAGTGGATTGCCTGAGCCCGCGGGTTCGAGACCCACCTGGGCAGCAAGACCTCATCTCTACAATAATTCAAAAAAAAAAAATCAGCTAGGCATGGTAGCACATGCCTGTAATTCCAGCTACTTGGACGGCTGAGGCAGAAGGATTGCTGGAGCCCAGCAGGTCGAGGTTGCGGTGGCCGGAAGCAGCCACTGCACTCCAGTCTGGGCAACAGTTTGAGACTCCAACTCAAAAAAAAAAAAGAGAAAGTCGAGAACCACAACGCTTCATTCACTACCAAACATTTAAGCAAGTAACTATCTCTTCTTAAATCCTCAACACTATCTCTTCTTAAATTTTCCAAAACATAAAAGAAGAAAAGATACTTCCTAAGTTATTTTATGAGATCATTATTCTTTTATCAAAGCCATCTAAAGACATCAGAGAAAAACAAAACTATAGACCAATATCTGTTATGAAGATAGATGCATATATCTTCAACAAAACACGAGGAAACTAAATCCAACAGTACATTAAGATTATACATCATGACTAAAAGAAATTTATCCTAGGAAAACTAGGGTGAATCAATGTGTAAAAATTAATCCATATAATATACCCTAGTAGCATAAAAATGATTATTTCAAATAATACAAATAAAAAAGTACCAAAATCCCACACTCTTTTACAATTAAAAAATACACTTAATTAGGAATAAAAAAAATTTTTTTAGGATGATGAATGACATAAAAAAAAACCCAGAAAACTAATATTATACACAATTGTGAAAGATAGAATATATTTCCTATAATATCAGAAATAAGACAAGCATGTCTAATTCTATTCAACATTTTACTGGAATTTCTAAACAGAGTGATTAGGCGAAAGAAAGAAAGAAAGAAAGAAAGAAAGAAAGAAAGAAAGAAAGAAAGAAAGAAAGAAAGAAAGAAAGAGCTTCCAAATTAGAATAGAAGTAATAACATTATTTCCATTCACAGATGAAGTGATATTAATTATATATTTTAAAATCCTAAAACATCTCCCAAGAAAGTATTAGAGCTAATAAGCTAATTAAGTAAAATTAAAGAATACAAGATCAACACACAAAAATTAGTTTGTTTCCATACATAAGCAGCAAACAAGTTGAAAAGGAAATTTTAAAATAATTGAAAAGAATAAGTTAATTAAGAAAATACTGCACCAAAAAGATATTCAACAAACAGATACTCATATAGAAAAAAAGTAGTGCAAGTACTTCACACCATTTTCAAACATTAACTCATATATGCATATGCATAATCATAATTAAGCATCAAAATGATTATTGTAATTGATATAAATAAAAAATGTATTAAATGTACCAAAATCCAATACCCCTTTACAACCAAAAAACCTAAATATAACAGCTGGAATATAAAACAATTGAAGAAAAACATAGGTGCTAAGCTTTGGATTGGGCAACGGTTGCTTAAATGTGACACAAAAAGAATGCGATCAACAATATGATAAATAAATTGGGCTAAACTATTTTTTTCAAAGGACACTATCAAAAGGAGTGAAATAACCACCTTCATAATGGGATCATATATTTCCAAATCTTATATCTGAAGAAGGTGTACTGTCTATTACAAAAAAGAACACTTTACAATTCAACAACAGAATGCAAAATAAAATTTGAAGCAAGCAAAAAAATCCCTTGAAAAGCTACATTGAAATTACATAAGATGGAGTCAATATACCCAATGTGCCACCATTTTAACATTGCTTAGATCTGTCATGTTTTTCTAGCAGTTCACTTTAATTTACCTTCTTTTCTCTAGCCAAGGACAGAAAAACTTTCTGAGATAGTTATTGATAATTGCTTTACAATCTGCTCCCCAGCTTGTTTTGTAAACAAGTTAGCCTAATCAGCCCTTCCTGACCTTCATGACTGACTCTATCAACATGGCAGCAATCATGTGACTAATCCACCAATCTGCCTACTGTTCATCACCTGACATCTTACCTGCCCTCAGTGATGACATGGAACAGACCACCTTAACAACCTTAACAACCTACCCCCATTAAAGGGAAGGCTTAAAAGGCATTATACTTCAAGCAGGAATCTTCATTGTTTTGTTAAGCACTGACCAGAACCATGTGTTCCTTGAGTTATAGTCACCATGTTTTCTTAGCTTTTGTCCCCCCCCCCCCCACCTTGGGAAGGTGAATCTTCTCTCTCTCTCTCTTTCTCTCTCTCTCTAATTTATTTTCTAAATAGACTATATTTTTCAATCTAACTTCTGTGCAATTGTTTGCGTCTTTCATGTGGCACCAGATCACAAACACCCCACTCTGGTCTGACCTAACATTTTGGAGACCCCACTGGGATTCCTAACCTAACATTTTTAGAAGTTCCATTGAAATTTTTAACCTAACATGTATCTTCAAAAAGGTCATGCAAATGATCAATAGGTACATGAAAAGATGCTTGGCATCATTAGCTATTAGGAAAATATTAAGCAAAACCACAATAAAATACTACTTCACACCCACTAGTATGACTAGATTGTTAAGGACAAGGAGAAATTTGAACACTCATACGTTTGTGGTGTGAATATAAAGTGGTGTAGCTGCCATGAAAATAGGTTGATGGTTCCTCTAAAGGTTAAAAATAGCATGGATATTCTATGTTTAATGACCCAGCAACTGAACTCCTAGGTATGTGTTTAAATAAATTGAAAGCAGACACTCAAACAAATACTTACATGAATGTTCCTTGCAGCTCTATTAACAATAGCCAAAAAATAAAAGCAATTTAAATGTTTATCAATAGATGAATTAGTAAACAAAATGTAGTGAATTCATACAATGGAATATCAGTTAGCCATTAAAATGAGGTTTTGTTACAGTCAATATATGATACTCAAAAACATGCTCAGTGAGAGAAGGCAGACACAAAGTATGCATACACTAGACACAACACATGTGTAAATCCAAAGAGACAGAAAGTAAATTTGTGATTTCCAAGACCTGTGGGAAGTAATAATGGGGAGTGGCTTCCTAAAAGCTAAAAGATTTCCCTTTAGAGCAATGAAAACTTTACAGAAATTAATAGAGGTGATGGTGGCAGAGCACTGTAAATATACTAAATGCAACTGAATTGTGTACTTCAAAATGGTAAATCTCATGTTATCTGAATTTCACCTCAACAAAAAGAAGTTACAGTGGAAAAATAAAACTGCATTTTTTAAAAAAACTAGTGTATGCAAGTCTTTCTGTGCAGTAGACACCTTGCTCTAGCTCTTGCTCTCACTCATCTGCCATGACAAATTAATTGATGTCTGTTGTTTCTTTGAAAAATAATTCTGTCTCTAGTTTCCTTTGCATTATCACTACCATAGTCCTAGGTCAGGCCCTCATCACCTCACATCAAAGTAAAATGCGTAATCCCTGGTCCCTTGCAATTTAGTCTCTCACCTCTCCAAGCCATCTGTAATCTGCAGGAAGTTAATCTTGCTACATGACATTTGATTGTGTTAGTCCCTCCCTTTCTACCAAGAACTTCCAGTTGAACCCCATTTCCTATACTTTCCTCACTTATAAAATATAATAATGATAATAATAATAATAATAATAATAAACATGTCCCATAAGGTTGCTGTGAGAATTAAGTTATATACCTAGCCTATTTTCTGACACATCTTAACTTGTTTAACCATAAGTTAATGATAGCATATTCTTCCTGAGAAATAAAACTAGTTTAGAAGGCCTAAAATATATTCTGAGGATTTTTTGTGAGTCAGCAGGAAGCTGTTTGGGCTGTTATATCAAAAAAAGACCCAAGAAGCAATACTTCCTGCATATTTTTAAATATTACCATGAAATCACACCAAAATACCGCATCTAAACAGATTAGTAAAGAAATGACATTATACATGGGGTAGACGGGCAAGAGCTAAAAGTTGATCCTGTAGATATACTCATGACTAGCAAGAAATAAGATATAGAATCACAAACACTTAATCATATCAACTGCTATTAATAAAATAAATCTTATAACATTTATTTTTATCACATTATACGAAATAATGTGTCTGAAGCAAGGGGTCAATTTCAAAGGCATTCCTTGAGTGTTATGTGTATAGAAAAAACTCACTATTTTTCTTTACACATTCAACATTTCTGGAATATAATGAGTGTTCCCCCCCCCCCACATCAATCAATTTTCCTACTCTCTAGACACCAACTGAGTATCTTACAATTCACTTATGACTCTACTTGGAGTTATTGCAGACCCCACAAGTTAAGAACTCAGTTTCACAAGATTGTCCCCTCATTGGATGCTAATCGCAATTAACGAATCCCAATGTGACCCAAATATCTGTCCGACTTGGCTACAATCAGTGGTTTACATCAGCGGTCCCTAATCTTTTTGACATCAGGGACCAGTTTTGCAGGGACCGGTTTTGTGGAAGACAATTTTTCCACGGATGGGGTGGCAAGGTTCCAGGATGATTCAACCTTATAACATTTATTGTGCATTTTATTTCTATTATTACATTTTAACATATAATGACATAATTATACAACCTGTAAAAAAAAAAGGCATGGACACAAATGATAAATAAAATAATGGGAGGCACATTATACAAAATAATGTGTGTGACTTAAAACCTGCCACCAGGTGGGCTCAGTGGCTCAGCCTGTAATCCCGTGCCTTGGGAGGCTGAGGTGAGTGGATTGCCTGAGCCCGCACGTTCGAGACCCGCCTGGGCAATTTGGCAAGACCTCATCTCTACA
>NW_007257117.1:134538-159584 GCF_000164805.1 Carlito syrichta | reverse complement strand
AAAAAAAAAAAAAAAACCTGCCACCATATGCAGCTGTACAACTGAAGTACATCAACTCACTTGCCACTCACTGATAGGATTTTGATATGCGTCTGCAAGCAATTGATTTATTATGGTCTCAACGTAGTCAAACCTCTCTGCTAATGTTAATCTGTATTTGCAGTCACTCCCAGGGCTAGCATCACCGCCTCAGCTCCACCTCAGATCATCAGGCATTAGATTCTCATAAGGAGTGCACAACTCAAATCCCTCACATGGGCAATTCACAATAAGGTTCAAGCTCTTCTGAGAATTAATATCTTTGCTGATCTGACAGAAGGCAGAGCTCAGGCGGTAATGCCAGCGAAGGAGAGCAGCTGTAAATACAGATAAAGCTTCACTTGCTTGCCTCCCGTTCACCTCCTGCTATGTGGTCCAGTTCCTAACAGGCTGCATACTGGTACCAGTGCATGGCACAGGTGTTGGAGACACCTGGTTTACATGATTGCCTTCTCAGGTATGCTATGCCTCAGAGAAATCAGTTTGTTTCCTGGTTTATTATAAAGGATAACATAAAGGACAAAAATGAATAGTCAGATAAAGGGGTGCATAGGGTGAGGTCCAGAAGAGTCCCAAGAACAGAAAATCCTTACTCCATGGAGTGGGCATGCCACAACCTGTCAGAATGTGGTTGTGTTGACCAACTCAATTCTCTGAACCTCACATTCCACACTTGTGGAATTTTCATGAAAGCTTCAGCTACTAGGCAAGATTGTTTAAATCATTGAACACTGGTGATAAACTCAATTTTCAGGCCTTCTTCCCTCTTCAGAGGTCAGGGAGTAGTGCTGAAAATTCTAACCCTCTAATCACATTAAATCATCATGAAACTATTCAGGAGCTCCCATCTACCAGTCATTAGCGAAAAAAAGGTACTTACCACTTGAGAGACTCTAAGGGTTTTAAAAGCTGAGTACCATGAAAGGAGGGGTGGCAGGCAGAGACCAAATATATATTTTTGTGTTATGTCACAGATGGCATCATCACATTTGTACACATGAAGAGCAAATAACAAATGCAAATGAAAATTGCTGTATTTACATAAAATTAGCATTAAATTAGCATGAACCTAAGAAATACAAATTTTTTATGAGAGGAAATTTCCAATACAGGCCATAAAAGTTAAGTTGAAAATATAAGCTTATATTTTTCTATAAAGTTGAGATTATTTATCACAATTGCCTTTTAATAAAGTGGGCACCTGAATGTCTAAAATAGCATCTTTGGTCTTCTTGCAATTAGTGACACCAAAATGACTTTAGGGCAAAATCAAGAGTAGCATAACAGGAAATAGCATATGGCCGAACCAAGACATCTGTTCTAGTCTCAAAATGTCACCTTAGATTAGATGTTTTCTTTTCAATCTTTTTTCATAATTGTTTTGTTTTATTTCCCCCCTCTTTGTAACCCAAATCTGAACCTGGACAAAGCCCTCTTGCTCACATTATATAACACCAATCACTGCACTTCTGCTCCCAGGTATTTATGCTCTGCCAGAAAGCCTTCCAAAGGTTTGGTATTTTCTCATGAACCACGATGTTCTTCTCTTCACTTAGAGACTCCTCTTTCCAACTCCACTCACACACCCCCCTGCAACATCTTTACCTGTCAATGATCGCCTTTCAAGGTCAAGTTCAAATCTCAACTCCTCCTTAAAATATCTCATATTCTCTTTAAGAGTAGGGTGCTACTAATACTGACTTCTAAGTACACATGAACTATCTAGTTTTATTATATAATATTTATGTAAAAATAGGTGCTCTCTTTTGTACTAAATTCTGATAACTTTGTTTAAACTTTTAACTTGGCACTTAACACCTGCAGCCTTGTCTGTAAGGACAGGTCCAAGAACAGTTTCGTGAATATAACAGGAGGTTCATATATGTTTGCTGAAAATTAAAATGAAAAGTGTATTGTTCCCTTCAATAAATCCTTCTAACCACAAGTCCAAATTTTCACAAGAATGAGTCTGAATTCATTCCTGGAAAGCCAAGCAATGCCTAATATCAGCTATGTTCACCCAGACAATGGTTTTTGCTTATTAAGCAATATGATGACAAAGTAGATAACATTCTCATCCACAAATTCCTCAAACTCAGCTAAAATGAATGCAAAACTTTAGTAAAAATAATGTTAACTGAAAATCCATTTTGTGCAAACAATTTTATCAGAGCAAAAGTTGTTGCAGCAAATAAATTAAATTCAATAAGTACCGCCCTAAGACACTTTGAGAGAGCAATGGCCATAACTGTGATGGTCTTATCTGGGAAGAGCCATACAGAAAAAAGCTTGTTGAATGAAGCATGTTCAAGATACAGTAGTGACAATTTTCTAATAAAAACAATTCCATGTCTACAGAAAAAGAAGTGCATTATTTGTGAACAGAAAGGGTTACCAGTTTATGTGAATAGCGTGAGCATTTCAAGCTACTCCATTAATTATGGATACTTTACTGCATATAGTAAGATGAATACAGAAAGGTAACCACATCACATGCAACACATCCATAAAATATTTACTTAGAAACGTAGTTATACACACTTCTACACTGTGGGAGTGTCAAATAGTGCAGCTTCTGTGGCCATCAGTGTGACGATTTCTAAAAGCTCTAAAAATCGACCTTCCATATGTCCCCGCAATCCCCCTGCTGGAAATATACCCTGAAGAACTCAAATCACTCTATAAAAAAGCTACCTGCACACGTATGTTTATCGTAGCATTGTTTACAATAGCAAGATCATGGAACCAACCATGCTGTCCATCAAAAGAGGACTGGATCAAAAAAATGTGGTACAAATACACAATGGAATACTACATAGTCATAAAAAAAAAACAAAATCATGAATTTTGCAGCAACCTGGATGGAATTAAAGTTTATGATACAGAGTGATCTCTCACAGAAACAAAGATCGGAGCATCACATGTTCTCACTCATAAGTGGACTTTGAACAACTACTGTAATACTATAAGAAAAGGATTGACAGTGGTGGGAAACTATGGAGGGGGGTCAGGGAGGAGAAGGGTGGTAGGATTAACGGAAGTCAATATCTGTCTGGGGAAAGGGGGACATACCTCATCAACAAGGGTTCCAGCACAATGAATATTTGTATACCTACCCTTAATTTCACCCTACTATTTTAAAATAAAAAATATACATTAAAAAAGAAACATAGTTATAAAATATATTTATTTTCTTAGAACTGCTACTACACTGAACTTTAATCAAAATAATGCAAATTACTCTCAACTTGGTTGGTCTCAGGACCCCTTTACACTCAAAAGATTTTTAAAGACCCCAATTAAGTTTATGTATGGATTGTATCTATTGATATTTACCATTTTAGAAAATAAAACTGAGACATATTTTATCTATTCCTGTTCCTAGGTCCTTGGCACATAGTTCAACTTCATATAAAGATTTCTGCATTAAACATAAAATAATACGTGGCTAAACAAAATCTGTACATCATCATGAACACTAGTCTAAGAAAGAGAAACTGAAAATTCGTATTTTCTATTTCTTCTTGATCACAGATGAAAAAATTGGCTAGTATTAATTAAGGAACAATACAATGTAAAATTTTCTGAAATGTTTATGTAAGGCCATTATGATTATCATGTCATCAGTACGTAGCATCTCCTGAAATCTTTAATGATTGACTATTATTTGGGTACTTATAGTAGTTTCAATAATGATTAGCATTTAATTAAGCACTTGACAGGTCAGATTTTTCCAAAAATAGAAAAAGCAAATTCCCACAGCATTGATTGGTTGCCATTCCAAATAAAAATATCAATTTAGTTCTTTATTCACAGGAAAATTAAACTGCATGGTGTTCTACTACAATTTTAATGTTTAATACTGCTTTCTTCCCCAAAGAGAATTCTTCGTATTTAATTCTGTGAGGTTGCAAAAATTCTAATTATGAGAACTCTTACAATTTTGTCATATTCTATATGCCAATGATTGATAATTAATTGGAAATACTGAAGCACATGCCTCACCAACTCCATCAGATTACAGTCCTTCTCTAAACTATTTCCAACTTGAATAGGGAGTTAGTCCCTCTTGGATAACAGGAACTACAAAATGTGAAAACAGCCGGGCTCAGTGGCTTAGCCTGTAATCCCGCGCCTCGGGAGGCTGAGGTGCGTGGATTGCCTGAGCCCGCAGGTTCGAGACCCACCTGGGCAACGAGACCTCATCTCTACAATAAATCCAAAAATCAGCCAGGCGTGGTAGTGCATGCCTGTAATTCTGGCTACTTGGAAGGCTGAGGTGGAAGGATCGCCGGAGCCCAGCAGGTCGAGGCTGCAGTGACCGGGAGCGGCCACTGCACTCTAGTCTGGGTGACAGAGTGAGACTCCAACTCAAAAAAAAAAAAAAAGTGAAACTCAGGATCTGAGATCCCAACTTTGAGATACTATGCTCTCCACCTGATATCTACTGTTCTGAAACCTTGCTGTTACTGTGGTTTAATTAATGTACTCTTTCATTAACTTTGGAAAATACCCTTCTTTTCTTCCAATACATGACTTTTATAGCTTAAACTAATTCAAGTTGTGCTTTTGTTGTCTACAAACCAAATAATTTTAATTAATATATGTCTTTTATTTAAAGTTTTCAAAAAATAACTCAATGGAACATATTCACTACAGCAAATTGAACATTTATAACCTCAGATTTTAACAAGCCACGTGAGTAAATTTCAAAAGTTTATAGGAGGTAAATCAGAATGTGAATTTATTTGATATTTCTCTTTTATATATTTTTAATTCATATTAAAAAATATCTAAAGCTTAAATTTTAATGCATCTATTTTTCTCAATGTCTTTTGAAGAAATAGAAAGTCTATTTCCATTTATTTGAAAGTATAAAACATCAGAGAATTTGAGGAAAAATATCTAACAGCCTATTTCTCACTTTTTATTCAAAAAGTTTCCTGGTTATAAATCTTGTCAACCTGAATTGATCAAAAAATCAGAATTTACTTTTTTGGTTTTTTGGGGTTTTTTTTGAGTTGGAGTCTCACTCTGTCGCCCAGACTGGAGTGCAGTGGCCGCTTCCAGCCACCGCAGACTCGACCTGTTGGGCTCCGGCGATCCTTCTGCCTCAGCCTTCCAAGTAGCCGGAATTACAGGCATGCGCTACCACACCCAGCTGATTTTTTTGATTTATTGTAGAGATGAGGTCTTGCTGCCCAAGTGGGTCTCGAACCCGCGGGCTCAGGCAATCCACTCACCTCAGCCTCCCAAAGATGCAGGATTACAGGCTGAGCCACCAAGCCCGGCTAGAATTTAGTTTTAAAGAGTTTATTAAAATGAAAAGCAGGGAGTAGACTTTGTGACATACAGACTCCAGATAAATGAAGTAAGTGCTCTAAAAGTAAATGTTAAGTTCTTGCTTATATAGGCAGAAAACAAAGACATTTAAGAGAGTTGCAACATTTTCTATACAAGGCTAGTTTAAGAGTTTTAACAAATTAATTAGTTGCTGTTTTCTTTTCCATATGGCTTATTTTCTTTTCATTACAGCTGAATTTTACTCTCTTTTTAATTTAACATAGTGTATTTAGCATTCCATCTTAAGACAATATGATAGCCATAATGTATGAATGTGAGAAAGAAAAGAAGGAAGTTAATCTAAAACAAAAGCCAACATTGAGTTGAAGAATTCTTCCCTGGTGTCCTTAGGTCATTTGTAACATTTTACAATACAATGCAAGTAAGAAAGAAGGCTTAATCTATAATCAGTCTAAGTTACAGTTGCCTGTCACATGACTAGGCCTCATAATCACATTCCTTTAAGGCTCAAAATAATTTAGAGTTCTAAAAAGTTAGATTTTGAATTATATTTTTCCACAGTCTCTTGAGAGGGGCTCCGCCAACATTCTCCTGAAATAATAAAGAAGGACTAGAAAGATAGAAAATTTTTAAAAATTGTAAAAAACTGAGGGTGATTCCTAATAACTACAAGTCTCGTGCATTTGAAGAAGAAACCCAATTAGTGCCTATAAGTACTTCCCCCAAGATAAGGCAACCAATATGGCTTGATAGTAAGAGAAAACAGCAGAATTCTGGCTTGGGTTTTGGTAAGCACTAGTTCTGGATAAATTAATTATTATTCCAAGATTAATAAGGGAAATAATGACACTTATGAAAAACTATTGAACAAAAGAAAGAGACAGTGCAATATCATGCTACTAAAAGTTATCTACCTAACTCCAGTCAGAATGGCAATTATCAATAACTCAAAAAATAACAGTTGCTGGAGAGGGTGTGGCTAAAAGGGAACACTGCTACACTTTTGGTGGGAGTGTAAACTAGTGCAACCTCTGTAGAAAGCAGTGTGGCTTTCCTAAAAGCTCTAAATATCAACCTCCCATATGATCCTGCAATCCCCCTACTGGGAATATACCCTGAAGAACTCAGATCACTCTATAAAAAAGATACCTGCACACATATGTTTATCGCAGCATTGTTCACAATAGCAAGAACCTGGAAGCAACCATACTGTCCATCAAAAGAGGACTGGATTAAAAAATGTGGTACAGATACATGATGGAATACTACGCAGCCATAAAAAAGAACAAAATCATGAATTTCGCAGCAACCTGGATGGAACTAGAGTCTATAACACTGAGTGATCTCTCACAGAAACAAAGATCTGAGTATCACATGTTCTTACTCATATAGTGGACCTTGAACATCCAATGTAATACTATAAGAAAATGACTGACAGTAGTGGGAAACTATGGGGGGAGAGGGAGATGGGATTAATGGTAATAAATATCTGTCTGGGGATGGGGAGACACCTCTTATCCACAAGGGTGCCTGAATGAAGCATAGTTGTATACCTAACCCTTAACTGTACCCCACAATATCATAATAAAAAATATTGATTATTAAAAAAAATTATCTACTATAGAATCTAAATAAATTTTTAGGCAATGATTTGGTGATTTTCATAAATGATAAGAAAATATGACCCCTATGAAAAAGAAGATAATGGGTTACAAAATCTGTGTGTGGGTCAGTACAAATGAATTTGCAAGTTAATTAAAAGTATAATTGACGCTCAATAATAAAAAGAAAACATGAAATATTTTACCAAATTCCTAACTAACAGGTCTCAGGAGTCATTCTCTACATATCAAATGGGTTTTTATTAACCCTATTTGATGAGGCTAACTTTCCCATCTGATTGTAGAATAATATCACATAATAGATAAAGGAGGAAATTTAGAATATTTTATGACCCTGCAAACCCATCTCTTGTAGAAATTTGCATCCATACAAGATCGTTTTTCCAGAAATTTCCAGAGGAACTAGGCATTTGACATCTATTCTCTCTCATGGCTGTGACATATGAGGTTTGTATCTACATATTAAGAAATCTAACTTCTTCAAACAGATCCCTTATCTTAACTCAGAATTTCCTTTACTAATCTCAAAATTCCTTATACAGCCTAACTCTTGCTACCATTTTTCAATCAGGAAATTTTTGAATTCCTCCCTATCACCTGTAAGGCCACTACTTGCAAAAGTACCACCTTCCCAAGTTGAACCAATGTGAATATCATATGTATTGATTTATCCTTTTTTTTGTAACTTTGATTTCCCTAAAATGCATATATTCAAGCTACAACTCAACCACCCTGGATACATGTTCTCAGGACCTCTTAGGATGGTGCCATAGGCCTAGGTCACTAACATGTGACTCACAATAAACTTTCTTAAATATTTTACAGAGTATGGCATCATTTGTCAACAATATTTACAAATAAAACAAGATATGTGCAGAAAACGAGTGAACTACATGAACACAATACATATTTTTGTCTTTCATGTTGATAAAAGATTTTAAAGGATAATATATAATGTTGGAAAGTGTAGAGTAAGATGGTTGTCTCATGCCACACAAGCAGTAGCAATTGATATAAATCTTTCTGGAGTTCAATTTGAAAAAATATATTAATTACCATACAAATATACATACAATGAGACCCAGGAATTCTGATTCTAAAGTATATCCAAAGAAAATCATCTCAAACAAAACTAAGGATTTATGTATAAAGATATTTGTGTTAGCCTTATTCATAACAGTAAAACAATGAAATAATCAAAATGTCTAACAAAAATGACTCATTAAATAAAATATAGTTAACTCATATCGTGAAATTCATAGACTCTTTGAAAAATATTAATTAAATAAATGAATTGGTATAAATTTTAAAAAACACATTGTAGAAAAATATTTAATGAAATGTAAGAATGGTAAAATAGTGAAAAATGAAAAGATAATAATATTAAAATATAATACTTGTCCTACATACATAATATGTATATAGTTACCAGAGAAATTTATGAAAAAAAAACACAAAAATTGTTTACAGTGGATTATCTATGGATATTAATATTTTTCTCATTTTTATATTTTCAACATTTTTTAAAGTTGATACAATTGACATGCATTATTTTTATGTAACAAACAATGAACTTTTTTTTTTGAGTTGGAGTCTCACTCTGTTACACAGACTGGAGTGCAGTGACACACTCTCTGCCACTGCAGCCTCAACCTGCTGAGCTCCGAAGATCCTTCTGCCTCAGGCTTCCAAGTAACTGGAACTAAGGGCGCGCGCTACCACACCCGGCTAAGTTTTTTGATGTATTGTAGAGATGAAGTCTCACCAAGTTGCCCAGGTGGGTCTCGAACCCCTGGGTTCAGGCAATCTACACACCTCAGCCTCCCAAAGCACTGGGATTACAGGCTGAGCCACTGAGCCTAGCTAACAATAAACATTTTTTTTAAAATTGTTTATTCTCCTTACCAAAAAATTATTTACTTGGGTTCTATTCCATTAGGATGAATATGTATTAGATTATATGTATATTAATTTACTTTGGTTTATTAATAGAGTGACCTCAATTCATGGTTAATCCTAGTTTATGCATATTTTCCTGGTATAATGACCATAAATCTTCAGTTCACTCCCAAAAGTGTTCCAGTTTACATAATGATTACTCTCTTTATAAAAGCACCATCATCTACACGTCTCATTTATGGTTCAGCATCAGTACTACATTTTCAGGACAATATTTCTCCAACATGGTTCACTGTTAGACAATTAGAGAGCATATAACGATATTACACTAACATTCAATCTGAGATTTATCTATTAAAAAATAAATGATGTGCCACTTCTGCATACAATTGCGAAGTTATTTTTAGAAGGTTGATGGGTACTACTTTTAATAGAGAATGTGCCAGTGTTCAAGAGGAGAACAAGTTTAAGACACAGTTTAGATTTTCCCAGCTATAGTGAATAACAACCAAATCTTGGCTAAAGTAAGGTCTAACTTATATAAAACTAAATGCAATGTCATGATTACAAATGGTCTCCTCAGGTCTTGTGGGCCATGTTAACATGCTTCATTGTCCTCTAAGGTGAACAGAAGAGATAAAGTAAAAATCTCATTGCACAGTAGTAATCGTTCCCATTCCAGGGTGGTAACCACAAAGAAATCTACTTTTCAATTGTATCCGATTATATATTTTTTCTTTTCACCTTCACTCTAACCTCAATACACTGCTGCCTCTGTTACATCTTAAATGCAGAAAACTATTTTAGCTGATTTTAGCTTTCACTGACACTTCAAAAGCTGTTTCATTGCTATCCTTGGGAGTTTTGCTAATGGAAGAAATAATTAAAAAGAATAAAAGCATAATCATAAAATTATTCTTTTTTCCAAACGTCTTTCTTCAATATCCCTTTGCTACACAATATTGGTTACCCTCCTGCTAATTTATAAACAACAAAAAGAAGACTATTCTATAAAACTAAATTACAGAACACCTTTCAAAAGCAGTATCTGTGATGACTCAGACATCAGGTTAATAAAACTAATTTTTCCTAAGGGTTTCACACTATTGAAGGTTATTATTTTCTTCCATCATTTTCATTTACCTAGCTAGAAACAACTCAAAGTGCTCAAAGTCGGTAGCTAGTGAGTGCATTGAGTGAATGACTGTGATGTAATTATGAGAGCACCCTAGAGTATCCTATTATTTAGCAAACAAAAGTAGGACATGTAGCACCCCACATAATTACTGGTCCCTCTTCACTAAAGGGCCTTAGTATGAGTCCCATTGCTTTCTCTCAGTTCAGAATTATGGTCTGTGAAATTGAAAATCAGTTACTGAATTTCAATGTGCTGGCTACTTTTTGCTTCTGCCTCAGATTTGGTTGCCCTGGGAAGAAGGAAAGCATGCTTGGTAATTCCTCTTTGTTTCTCACTGAATCTATTCAAAGACTCTAGGAAAACATTACATATCAGTGCAGGTTCTATCCAAACATACCTATTTTCATGAATGACTTCTTGCATACTACATTAAGTTAATCACTTAAGGGGTATACAAGGGAACCCCCAAAGCCTGGAATTTATTTATTTAAAATGTTGTATTTATTCTTCCATGTTTAAACTCCAGTCACTTTCAAAGTACTCTCCATTTGATGCAATACACCTATCAAGATGCTTTTTTCATTGTTCAAAACAGTTTTTGAACTGATCACTTTCAGTGCTTCTGCCATTTTTTTGTTTCGCCTCTTCCACATAGGCAAAATATTTCGCTTAACCAAAGTCTCTTGGAGCTAGATCTAGTGAATAGGGAGGGTGGGGTATGGGAGTCACGCCATATTTACTACTGAACACTCAGTGCAGTGTGGACAGGTACATTGTCATGGTGGAAGAATTAGTCATCTGTTTGCCACAACTCGGGACATTTCTTCCACAAGACATCATGCAACATTCTCAAAATTTCCAGATAAAAAGTTTGACCGTTTGATCCATAGGAACAAATTCCAAGTATACTACAAGGGGCCCACCATCCAAAAGATAATTCCTATTATTTTGGGATTGCCCCCTCTTATTTAAAGAATATAACAGTAACTCTTCATGCTCTGATTACTCTTTGTAACCTTTCAAATTGAGCACAAATTCTCAGCCTGATATCTAAGGGACTTTCACATAGACATTTAACCATACATTCCGTGTTTATTAGCACTATCTACCCAAACCCAACATTTAATCCAAATAAAACTATTTAGAGGATTTCTGACTCATGTAATGGCACACTAAGACTTTACCAAATGAATTCATCTGCAGAAAATAATTTTAAAACCTAAACCTAATATAAAAAGTAACAACCTGGTGTTACTGGACTGTCCACAAAGGCAGAAGATTCTGGTAGAGTAGATGCTGACAAGACAGGAAGTGGGTAGTTTTATGAAGGAAATTTTGGCTTTTATGGATTTTATCCTAGAATTAAGTTGATTGTGTGGTACAAATGTGCTGTAGCCAACAGCAAAGCATACTCTTTCTGATCAGAGAATCCATAAAATTAGAGACATGTAGATGATGACAGCTGTTGAATAAAATAGGGGAATCTAAGAAGGTAAAGAAACAAAAAGAGAATACTCAAATTCTTTCTGTCCAACACATGAAAAAGTGCTCAGCCTCACTAATCATCGGAGAAATGCAAATCAAAATCACATTGAGATACCACCTAATCCTAGTGAGAATGCCCATCATTAATAAAACAAACAACAACAGATGCTAGTGAGGATGCAGAGAAAAAGAAATGCTTCTATCCTGCTGGTAAGAATGCAAACTAGTGCAATCTCTTTGGAAGACAGTGTGGCTATTTCTGAAAGAAGTAGAAATTGACCTTCCATATGAGCCAGCAATTCCCCTATTGGGAAAATACTCAGAGGAACTCAAAGTCATTCTACCAAAAAAACACCTGCACATGCATATTTGTTGTAGCTCTATTCACAACAGCAAAAACATGGAACCAATCATGCTGCCTATTGAAGCTGGACTGGACAAAAAAAATGTGATACATATACACAGTGGAGTATTATGAAGCCATAAAGAAGGACAAACATATGAACTTTGCAGCAACTTAGATGGATATACAGTTGCTCATACTCAGTGATCTATCACAGGAACAACGAACATAGTACCATATGTTCTCACTCATAAGCGGACCTTGAACAATTATCATAATGCTATGAGAAGGAAATTGGCAGTAGTGGGAAACTGCCAGGAGAGGGGGTGTGGGATTGGTAGTTGAGGAAAACTGCCAGGGGAGGGAGGGACACACCGCATCAACAAGGGTAGCCGCATAATGAACATTTGTATACCTTACCTTGAATTGTATCCCACATCTTTAAAATAAAGAAAAAATTAAAAATAAAAAAGTTCAATCCTGCTAAGATAATTGTATGAGAAAGCTAAAGGAAGAACACTCATCATAGAAAATTAATAGAATCCAAAATTTAATATTTATGTTGTCTATGATATAATCCAAAAGTTATCTGGCATTCAAAAAAAGAAAACAAAGGAACCAAGAAAATATAATATATTTTCAAGAGAAAAAAGTCAACCAAATAAGACTTACCAAAAAATAACCCAAATATTGGTGCAAACATACAAGTAGGCTTTTTTTCCTTTTTTTAATTTAATTTTTTCATTTTAAAGATTAGGAATACAATTTGGATTTAGGTATACAAGTGGTCATCATATAGGCAAAGTTTGGGCCTCCCTTTGGTCCCCACTTCACCTGGTTTGAGATTAGGTACCCTTGTTGATGTTATGTGCCCTCCTCCCTCCGTTGGCAGTATCTTGCTAATTACCAATCTCTTTGTTATTATATTATGGTAAATTTTCAGAATTCACTTATGAGTGAGGAATTGCGGTACTCAGTTTTTTTTTTCTGTGATAGGTCACTAGGTATGAAAGACTCTAAATCCATTCACATTGCTACAAAGTCCATAGTTTTGACCTTTATCATGGCTGCGTAATTCCTTCGTGTATATGTACTACATTTTTTTTTACCCAGTTCAGTTTTGATGGGCAGCATGGTTGGTTCCTTATTTTTGCTATTGCGAATAGTGCCACAATAAACGTGTGTGTGTGTAGGTATCTTTTTTGTAGAGTGATTTAAGTTCTTCCACGTATATTCCCTGAAGGGATAGTGCTGGATTGTATGGAAGGTCAATTTCTAGTTCTTTTAGGTATCATCACACTGTTTTCCTTAGTGATTAAACTAGCTTGCTTGCATTCTCACCAACAGTGTAGAAGCATTACCTTTTCTCCACATACTCACAAACAACTGTTGTTTTTTTGTTTTGTAATGATGGCCATTCTTACTGGAGTTAAATGGTATCTCAACATGGTTTTGATTTGCATTCTTCTGATGATTAGTGAGGCTAAGCATTTTCTCATGTGTCTGTTGATTGCTCATATGTCTCATTTTGAAAAGTGTCTATTCATGTCTTTTGTCCACTTTTTATTGGTGCTTTTTTTTTTTCTTTTTGGCACTTTTGAGTTCCTTGTAGATCCTGGATGTTAAGCCTTTATCAGATATGCAGTTGGCAAATATTTTTTTCTCATTCTGTGAGCTGTCTCTCCGCTCTCTTGATGGTTTCTTTTGATTTGCAGAAGTTTTTCAGTTTGATGAGGTCCCACTTGCCTATCTTATCTCTTATGGCACCTAGTTTTGGGGTTTTTGATCAGGAATTGGTTGTCTATTCTGATTTCCATAAGGGTATATCCTGCATTTTCCAAGATTCTTAACATTTGAGATTTTATGTTAGGTCTTTGATTCATTTGGAGTTGATTTTTGTATATGGTGATAGGTAGGGGTCTTGTTTTAATCTCCTACAGTGGTCAGCCAGTTTACCCAGCACCATGTTTCTGCAGATGTCTGCAGCATTTCTGATTGGTCTCACCTGGTAGGTAGTCTGACTTTTCCCCTTGCTGCCTTTACATTTTTTTCTTTTATACCTACTTTGTGTAGGAGAATTGCTGTGTCTAGAGGTTGATCTTCTCATGAGTTGTCTTTCAGGGATTCTCTGAATCTCTTGTGCTTGTGTGGTCGTCTCTCTGGCCAGATGAGGTATGTTTTCTTCAATGACCTCACGGAATGTTTGTTCCAAGGTATTTTGTTTCTCTTTCTATTTTAAGTATTCCAATCAGACATGGGTTTGTTTTCTTGATAAAATCATACATCTCTTGAAGAGTTTCTTCTTCCCTCTTTAACTTTTTGCTCTATATTTTTAACAGATTGGGTTAATTTCATATTTTGGTGTTTCAGCTCTGAGATTCTGTCTTCTGCTTGGTTAATTCTGCTTCCCATGTTTGTCAGTTTGTCATTTATTTCTTGGATGGAGCTCTTTATTTCTGTTATTTCTAAGTATGCTTTCTTGAGTTTGTCCACCTCTGTTGCATTTCTTTATTTAATTTTTATTCGTTCTATCCAATGATCCTTTTATCTCTGTAAGCACCTTCTGTTCTTGGTGATAGCTATTGTCTGTGCCCTAGTAGCTGCCTCTTTGCTTGGGCTCTGCAAGGTTTCAGAATCTGCTGGTAGATAGATAATCTTGTTTGCTATCAGTTGAACAGGCCAAATACAACTCTCTCTCCATCTCTACACAATATGACCTTACAGTGGATATGCTTGCATAGCCCCAAAATCCAAGATAGATTATAAGAGGTAGAAAAGAGAGGAGAAGGAGGGAAAATGGGGAAAGGAAGAGAAAGGAAAAATAGAAAGAAAAATAGTAAAGGAAAAACAAGAAAAAACACACGAAAATATAGAAAAAGACAAAGAAAGAGAAACAGAAGAAAAGACAAAACCAAACAACAAACAAAGCAACCAAACGAGACAATCAAATGAACAAACCCATACTGCCACCAGCCTCCTTCTTAGTCAGTTCCGCTGTCTGCATCTATCACCCAGTAGCTGGCTTATGGTGAAGGATGGATCACCTGGGTTCCACATCTGCCATTACCCACCATGGCTTGTGCACTGAGGGCGATGTTCTCTGAGGTCGCAAAGAGCAGCCCCAACACAACACATGGATCAGTGCCTGGTCTCAAGATGCAGTTCTGCTGTTCCTCAGAGGTGGCCCTGGAGCACTTCTCTGCTCAAGCATTAGAGAGTCTGTTCAGTTTCTCTGTCGGGAGTTATTACTCCCTTCCCAGCAATTATCAGTCTCCGGATCTCAGGACCTGGTTGCAAGGCTCTGGAGCCCTGTCCAGTCTCGGAGTGGACTCTCCTCACTTCTTCCTTAGAAGTCTGCCTCAGGTTCCTTCCCTGCATTCCTTCCATGGCCTCACTGTCAGTGTTCATCTCACTCCAGCAGACTTTCCCTGGAAAAGCTCCCAAATTGTCTGCCACTAGGTCTCCCACTTCAAATATATGTGTCTGTGTTTGATCCAGTGTGGGAGCAGGGAGTCTCTCTTTCTGGTATCATGAGCTTGGAGTATCCTCTCTGGACAAATGATGGTCAATTTCAGAGGGGTGCAGATTTCACCCCTTAGTCTCAAGATACAGACTGCTCAGTATTCAGGCAGCTCAGAATTGGACAAAATAAAACAGGTCTCTGCCCAGTCCCAGGACAGAGAAAATGGCAGCAGTGCAAGTTTTTTTTTCCTCTGCTGGGGCTCAGCTCCAGATTTCCTCCCACACTTTCTCCACAGTCCCAGCTTCCCATGCCTGGCCTGCTGCTGCAGGTGGTGATATAAGGCCAGGTGCCAGCTGATCTCTTTTGCCTTTTCCTGAGAGAAGCCCCGGGGATGGTGGGTCTTTCTGCATGTAGCATGTGCTGAATTCAGAGCAGGGGTAAATTGTAGCCATTTCTGCAGGGATCCCTGGGTGCTTAATCCTGTGTCTCTGCTCAGTTGGACATTCACTTACTCACTTGCACACACAAACAGAGGCAGATTAACTTTTTTTGTGCATTCACCCATGCAAAGACTCTCATACTCTGGCCAGATTCGGCGCCAACTTGCCCCCCAATCCAGGCAAGTATTTTGAAATAAACCATTGTAGCAATCCAAAATTAAGTAAAACAAAATATGTTTTTAATAAATGAAAAATTATTAAGCATATAAATTATTTAAAAGAACCAAATGAAAATTATAGAAATGAAAAATATATCTTAAATTTTAAAAAATTCACGAGATGGATTTGACAGCTAAATGGAGCTGTCCGAGAAGAGCATGCAACTATAAAATACGATAATGAAATTATTCACTGTGGACAAAGAAAAATAAAGGATCAAAATGTAAATACATATATGCTTAGTGAACTGATGGATAATACCAAACTTTTTAATGTATGTGTTACTGGCACTCCAAAACCAAGGAGGAAATGAGACAAAAATATATTTGAAAAAATAATAACTGAAAACTTTTGAAGTTAGTGACATGCTGAAATTTACATATACAAGATGATCAAAGAAGACAGGGCAGAATAAACATGAAGGAACCATGCAAAGACACATAATACTTATACTGTTGAAAACCAGTAATAAACAGAAAATCATGAAAATAGTAAGGGAAATACTTATAGAGGAGCAACGATCTGCTTAAAAGCTCTCTTAGCAACTAGAGTGAAGGTTACCAGTGGTTACAGAGTTGAGGCTGGGGAAAGACGGGGGATTATTGATCAAAGGGCACAAAGTTTCAAATAAACAGGAGAAATTGATTTTGAGATATATTGCACAGTAGGGTTACTACAGTAAATAATAATGCATTATATAATAACTAAGAAAGCCAGGTGCGATGGCTCATGCTTGTAATCCCAGTACTTTGGAATGCCAAGGCAAGAGGATAGCTTGATCTCAGGACATCCAGACCAGCTTAGGCAACATAGTAAACATAGCTGGTATGATGGTACACGCCCTATAGCCTCAGACACTCAGGAAGCTGAGATGGGAGAATCACTTCGTTCACGGCTGCAATTAGTCAGGATTGTGCCAGTGCACTTTAGACTGGATGACAGAGTGATACTCTGTCTCTAATTAATTAATTAATTTCAAATGTCTAATCATAAGAATGATATGAAAGTGAAGTGAAGAATATGTTAATAAACTTTATTTAATCATTTTACATTATGTACATATATTAAAGCAGCACATTTTATCCCATAAATGTATACAATTGCTACGTCAATCAAAACTAATATTGTTTTTTAAAAGTTTAAGTCTGAGCAGAAACAATGGGGGCTAGAACAGATGGGACAACTTTAAAATATCAAAGAAGAAAATATATTAGAAGAAAATATGATCCCAGAAAAAAATATCTTCTAGGCATGTTGGCAAAAATAAGGTGATTTTTCAAGGAAAAAGAAGAAACTATCACTAGTAGATCTTTACTAAAGGAAATAACAGTGTAAATTACTTAGGCAGAAGGGATATAATACTAGAGGGAAAAAACTACAAAGAAAGAATATAAAGAATATTATCAACGGTTAAATGCCTTGATACATGCAAACCACTATTGTTTTGGCTTATTTTTCACTACATTTCCTTATAATATGCATAACTACTTAGAGGTAAATGTATAATATTGCCTTGTGGAGTTATAATATAAGTAGATTTAATACATATAGCAATTGTAGAATAACAGAAGGGATTGCACATATGATTGTAGATTGTTGCAAGGTTTTTACATTTTGTGTGAAATAGTATGATAGTAACTGAAAATGAACTATTAAAGGTAAAGGATGTATACTAGAATTTATAAAGGAAAGTTCTTATATATTCATTTTTTGGGGATTTTAATGAAAAGAAGTCTGGCTGAGAACTCGATAAGAAAATTAAATCCTGCGCCTCTGGGAGGCTGAGGTGAGTGGATTGCCTAAGCCCGCGGGTTCGAGACCCACCTGGGCAGCGAGACCTCATCTCTACAATAAATAAAAAAATCAGCCGGGTGTGGTAGCGCATGCCTGTAGTTCCGGCTACTCGGAAGGCTGAGGCGAAAGGATCGCCGGAGCCCAGCAGGTCGAGGCTGCGGTGACCGGGAGCGGCCACTGCACTCCAGTCTGGACGACAGAGTGAGACTCCAACTCAAAAAAAACCCAAAAAACAAAACAAAGCAAAAAAAGCTATATTATGTAAAGAATATGAATAGAGAGGGTAGGGAAGATGGCAGTCAAGCCAGTTGGACTATGTGAGTCCCCATGTTGCAGAAGCAGTCTGCCATTGTTTTCTTTAAAATGGATAGAAGTTTTCCTTTGAAAAAGCAGCAGGGAGAAACTATTGTCCCAGGCTCTCCTACACCATTGAAACAGGAGAGAAACTGCCGGTTCCTGGCTTTGCCTCATCACTTGAGCACCTGGCAGGGCTCTGGCAGGGGCTGTGTGCAGAGGGAGTACAGAGGTAAGTTCCCACAGAAGAGGACAAGAGAGTCACCCTACCACCATCTTGAAGGCGAGGCAGGAAAGTGCTCCGACTTGCTCACCACAGAGCAATAGGCCCAGTCTCTATGACTGGCAGATCAACTGCTCAGGGATTGATCGTGGCCCAGGACTATCCTGAGAGCACAAACTTCAGAGGGACCTGATAAGCGTTGAGTTCCAGGCACCCCAGCACCTATTCTGAACCAGCTGTGGGACAGAGGGTGTGGCCAGAAAAGGAAGAACTCCAAATAGATCAGTGGTGAGTCAGGGGCTGACCTAAACCCTCTTCTGCCCAGCAATCTTCTGCACATCAGACCCACACAGCTGGGTCACAACTGAGAGGGAGAAACCCGGGCGGAGCTTGGACATCAGTTGCAATAGGAGAGCTCCATTCCAGGATAGTCCTGGCTGGGGCACCCTTGGTGAGAGTACATTCCAGGGGAAAAGACAATCCCATACCTCCCCACAGGAAGAGATATCGCTGACCATAGGAAAGTAGGAGGGGAGGACTGCAGCCCCACCCACCTCTACTGCCCCTCCTCTTTCCCTGCTTTGTTCTGAGGAGAGTGAAAGAGGTGGCTCTGCAGGAAAGACCTGATAAGAGGAACAATTGCAGAGCCTGCAACAAGAGGGCAGGGTTTTGTTTTTTATTTAATTTTCAATTATTTTTTAATTTTTTAAAATTTTTTGACTGTTGATTTGTTAGCTCACCTATTTTAAAATATTTTTCCTTTGTGCATGAATGCGTATGTGAAGGTTTGATCTTCATCCTTCCAAAATATATTTTTTATTCTTTTTCTGTTTCTTTCTTCTTTTATTTGTCATTTTCTGTTTATTTGTGTATGTGAATGATTGGGTGTTCATCTTTCAAATTTGGTGGTGGTGGTGGTTTTTGCTCTTTTGTTTTTCTGGGTTTTTTAATATTCACTTTTTTTTTTTTTGAGTTGGAGTCTCACTCGGTCGCCCAGACTGGAGTGCAGTGGCCGCTCCCGGCCACCGCAGCATCGACCCGCTGGGCTCTGGCAATCCTTCCGCCTCAGACTTCCAAGTAACTGGAACTACAGGCGCGCGCTACCACACCCGGCTAATTTTTTTGATTTATTGTAGAGATGAGGTCTTGCTGCCCAGGTGGGTCTCGAACCCGCGGGCTCAGGCAATTCACTCACCTCAGCCTCCCAAAGGTGCAGGATTACAGGGTGAGCCACCGAGCCCGGCTTAATATTCACTTTTTATAGTTTGAGGTGTGTGTCAATATACGTGTGAGGGTTCAAACTGAACCCCTTTTCAAAAAAAAATTATTTTTCTCCCGTCTTTGTTTTTCTTTTCTTTTCTTTTTAAATTTTTATTGTTAAGAGGTGGAATACAATTCAGGGTTAGGTATACAAACATTGATTATGCAGGTACCCCTGTTAATGAAGTATACCCCTCCCTCCCCTAGCAGTTTCCCTCAACTGTCAATCCCACACACCCCCCACCAACAGTTTCCCATTACTGCCAAATGCTTTCTTATAGCATTATCATATAAGCATTATAAGCTATTATATAGCATTATATCTTATAGCATTACAATTGTTCAAGGTCCTCATATGGAACACTGTTTTTTTGTTTCTGTGATAAATCACTGAGTATGATCGACTCCAAATCCATTCAGGTTGCTGTAAAGTCCATATATTTCTCCTTCTTTATGGCTGCATAATAGTCCATTGTGTATATGTACCACATTTTTTTTTACCCAGTTCAGCATCGATGGGCAACATGATTGGTTCCATGTTTTTTACTATTCTGAATTGAGCTGCAATAAACATTTGTATGCAAGTATCTTCTTTGGAGAATAATTTGAGTTCCTCCGGGTACAGTCCCAATAGGGGAATTGCTGGGTCATATGGAAGGTCAATTTCTAGTTCTTTCAGAAAACTCCAGACTGTTTTCCAGAGAGGTTGTACAATTTTGCATTCCCACCAGCCATGTAGAAGTGTTCCCTTTTCTTCACATCCTCACCAGCATCTATTGTTGTTTGTTTTATTAATGATGGCCATTCCTATAGGGGTTAGGTGGTATCTCAATGTGGTTTTTATTTGCATTTCTCTGATGATGAGGGAGACTGAGCACTTTTTCATGTATCTGTTGGCTGTACAAATATCTTCTTTTGAGAAGTGTCTATTCATGTTTTTTGCCCACTTTTTTAAAGGGGCTGTTTGTTTGTTTCCCTTTGGTGAGTTTGAGTTCCTTGTAGGTCCTAGACGTTAGGCCTTTGCCAGATATACAGTTGGCAAATATTTTTTCTGCATTCTGTGCGCTGTCTCCCTGCTCTCTTGATGGTTTCTTTTGCTTTGCAGAAGCTTGTTAATTTGGTGAGGTCCCACTTATTTATCTTATTTCTTAAGGTATTGGCCTTTAGGATTCTGAATAGGAATTGGTTCCTGGTTTTAATTTCCATAAAGGTGTCTCCTGCGTTTTCTAAGATTCTTATAGTTTGAGACTTTATGTTTAGGTCTTTGATCCATTTAGTGTTAATTTTTGTGTATGGTGATAAGTAGGGGTCCTGTTTCAGTTTTTTGCAAGTGGTCAGTCAGTTTTCTGAGCACCATTTACTGAATAGGTTCTCCTCTCCTCAGTAGTTGTTGTTGGAGGCTTTGTCAAAGATGAGTTGGTTGAGGAATTGAGACTTTCTTCACTATTCACTTTGTGCTAGGCATGTGTGTACATGTTGAGTTTTCTTGGCTTTTTTGTTGTTGCTGTTTGTTTTGTTCAGTTTGTTGTTATTCCAGTTTATTTGGGAGTGTGTGCATGTGTTCAATTGCTTTTGCCTTGGTTTCTGCTTTGCATCATCATATAGAGTGGTGGTGGGGAGTGGGTCTGAGGGAACACATACCACAATAAGTGAACATTTTAATTTGCAAGTTGTTTCTGATTACTAGTTCCCCATCCCCTAATTTATTTGAATTTCAAAAACTACAAGAGACAGCAGAGTTTCCCATCCACTGTCTTATTTCAAAATACAATCCAGAGCTTGGATCGGGGAAGAATAGAGGACTGAGCAAATCAGAAGGGAAAGCCTCTCCCATTGACACTGAATAACAGAACTAAAGAGAAAAACAAGAGATCTGTCACAAATGAGGAAAAAACCAAAGGAAGACCTCAGGCAATTTCAGTGTACCAAAGACAAAACTCCTGAAAAATCTGACCTTGGTGCCCAAACAATGGAAGTCACCAACGACTGTTCCCAGAATATGCCAGGGATTGGGAATAGATGGAAAGAGTGAATAAGACTCAAGAAAGACAAGATGCAACAGTGAAAAAACTTGTAACAGAGATCTTGGCAATAAAAAATTTCATCCATGAAATAAAAAACAAGATGACAAGCATGGAAAGCAGAATTAATCTAACTGAAGAAAGAATCTCAGAACTTGAAGAACAGAACATGGAATTAACCCAATTTGTAAAAAACATAGAAGGAAGACTCAGAAAGAAGGAACAAATCCTATAAGAGATGTGCAATTAAATCAAGAGGCCAAAACTATGCCTGATTGGTATCCCAGAAGAAAAAAGGGAAATGGAGAACATATTGGAGCAAGTATTCCAGAAGATAATCCAAGAAAACTTTCCACATCTCACCAGAGATGTGACCAGTCAAGCACAAGAGATACAGAGAACACCCACAAGACATCAAATGAGAAGAACAACCCCTAGACACATAAAAATTCACCTACACAAAGTAGGTACAAAAGAAAAAATCCTAAAGGCACCAAAAGAGAAAGGTCAGACTATCCACTGGGGAAAATCAAAATCAGCAGACTGATCGGCAGAAACACTACAAGCAAGAAGGAACAGGAGCCCTATATTCAAAGTCCTCAAAGAAATACACTATCATACAAGAATTTCCTATCTAGCCAAACTCAGCTTCATCCAATCCCTAAGAGATTATGCAACCTCTAAACCAGCTCTACAGGAGACACTTTAAAGGGTATTAAGCACAGAAGAAAGAAAAGAAAAGAATGACCACACACTTCCCAAGAGAACAGCAGAGCACAGAATCAGCAGAGAATATAGCCCAACAAGAAACTTGAAACACACACATACATTAACCCCAAAGTCAAAAGAAAACAAACAAAGAAAAAACTTAATAAGAACTACACGACAGGGAGGAACAATTATATTTCAATAATCAGTTTGAATGTGAATGGACTAAATGCACCACTGAAAAGACACAGAATGGCAAACTGGATAAGAAACCATGACCCAATTATTTGCTGCATCCAGGAGATTCATTTTAGCACAAGGGATGCAAACAGACTCAAAGTTAAAGGATGGAAAACGAGTTTCCAGGAAAGTGGTTCACAAAAAAGCAGGCAGGAGTTGTGATCTAAATATCAGACAATACAACCTTTAAGCTATCAAAAATTTTAAAAGATGCAAAAGTGTACTACCTAATGATAAAAGCTTCAATCCTTCAACAAGAAATATCCATCCTAAACATATATGCATCCAACCCAGTAGCATCAGCATTTATAAAGCAACTACTAAATAAACTAAAAAAAGATATTGACTCTAACACTATTATAGCAGGGAATTTGAATACCCTAGTGACAGCCCTAGATAGATAATCAAAGCACAAAATCAGCAAGGAGATCCAGAACCTCAGCTTGACCCTTGACCAAATGGACTTACTAGATACCTACAGATTATTCCACCCAACAACCACAGAATATACATTCTACTCATCACCACATGGAACATACTCCAAGATCGATCACATCCTTGGCCATAAAGCAAGCATAAACAAATTCCATAAGGTTGAAATCTTGCCATGCACAAACTCAGACCACAGTGGAATAAAAACAAATATCAACACGAGCAATATTTCCCCAAAGCCCACAAGGACATGGACACTAAACAGCATGATGCTGAACAACTACTGAGTCAACACTGAAATCAAAGCAGAAAATAAAGGATTCCTGCAAACAAATGAAAATGAAGAAACATCTTACCGAAACCTCTGGGATGCTATGAAAATAGTTCTAAGGGGAATTTTTATCTCTATGACTACATATCAAGAAAACAGAAACATCACAAATGGAGAGCCTAAAAAATTACCTAACTGTGCTGGAAAGAGAAGACCATTAAAAACCCAATTTTAGCAGAAGAATACAAATCATCAAAATAAGAGCCCAAAATACAGGACAAAGAAGACAAAAATATAGAAAACATCAACAAAAAAACTTGTTTTTTGAAAGAATTAAAAACATTGATGGACTCCTAGCCAGAATGACCAAGAAAAAGAGAGAATAAGCCCAAATAAACACAATCAAAAATACAAAAGATCAAAACTGAACCCAAAGAAATAAAAAAGATTATCAGAGATTACTATGTACACCTGTATGGAAACAAACTTGGTAACTTAAGTCAATGGAGAACTTTTTGACATCACATCATCTCTTCAGTTTGAAACAAGAAGACATTGAGGGACTACATAGACCAAAAACAATCCAGGGAATTGACTCTGTCATACGAAAACTACCTACCAAAAAAAAAAAAAAAAAAAAAAGCCCTGAACCAGAGGGCTTTCCAGCAGAATTCTACAAAACGTGCAAGGAGGAACTGATACCTATCCTACTGAAAGTATTCTAGGCAATTGAGAAAGATGGAATTCTACCAAATCATTTTATGAAGCTAACTTCGCACTGATACCCAAACAGGGTAAAGATCCAACAAAAAAGAGAACTACAGGCCAATATCCCTGATGGTCATAGATGCAAAAATCCTCACCAAGATTCTAGCAAATTGGATCAAAAAACACACCATGGCCAAGTCGGCTTCATCCCCAGGATGCAGGACTGGTTCAACATTCTCAAAACCATAAATGTAATTAAATACATCAATGGATGTAAAAACAAGAACCACATGATTATCTCATTAGACACAGAAAAAGCTTTTGATAAAATCCAGCATCCCTTCTTGATAAAAACTCTCAAACACCTAGGTATAGAAGGAACATGTCTCAAAATAGTAAGTGCCATCTTTTTACATTTTTATATTTTAACCAACAGCTAACATAAACAAAGCAGGAGGTATCACACTTCCAGACTTCAAACTTTACTATAATGCTACAGTAATCAAAACAGCCTGGTATTGGTACAAGAACAGGCACATAGACCAACAGAACATGATAGAGATTCCAGAAGCAAAGTCTCAATTTCTCAACCAACTCATCTTTGGCAAAGCCTCCAACAACAACCACTGGGGAGAGGAGAACCTATTCAGTAAATGGTGCGAGAAAACTGGCTGACCACATGCAGAAGACTGAAACAGGAACCCCTACCAATCACCACAGACAAAAATTAACTCTAAAAGGATCAAAGACCTAAATGTAAAACCTCAAACTATAAGAATCTTAGAAAACACAGGAGACACCCTTATGGAAATGGGAACTTGGAACCAATTCCTATTCAGGACTCTAAAGGCCAATACCTTAAGAAATAAGATAGACAGGTGGAACCTCATCAAACTATCGAGATTCCGTAAACCAAAAGAAATGATTAAGAGAGCAAGGAGACAGTCCACAGAATGGGAAAAAATATACGCCAACAGTATATCTGACAAAGGCCTAACATCTCAAATCTACAAGGAACTTAAATTTGCCGAAAGGAAAAAAACAAACAGTCCCATTAAAAAGTGTTCAGCAAGTCAGGCTCGGTGGCTCAGCCTGTAATCCCGTGCCTTTGGGAGGCTGAGGTGAGTGGATTGCCTGAGCCCT
>NW_007257117.1:127132-134402 GCF_000164805.1 Carlito syrichta | reverse complement strand
CAGAGCCCAGCAGGTCGATGCTGCGGTGGCCGGGAGTGGCCCCTGCACTCCAGTCTGGGCGACAGAGTGAGACTCCAACTCAAAAAAAAAAAGTGTTCAGAAGACATGAGTAGACACTTCTCAAATACAATATATGGGCAGCCAACAGACACATGAAAAAGTGCTCAGCCTCACTCATCATCAGAGAAATACAAATCAAAACCAAATTGAGATACCACCTAACCCCATTAAGAATGGACATCATTAATAAAACAAATAACAACAGATGCTGGTGAGGCTGCAGAGAAAAAGGAACGCTTCCACACTGCTGGTGGGAATGCAAACTAGTGCAACTTCTCTGAAAGACAATGTGGCTATTTCTGAAAGAACTAGAAATTGACCTTCCACATGACACAGAAATTCCCAAATTGGGAATATACCCGGAGGAACTCAAATCATTCTACAAAAATGACACCTGCACACATATGGTTGTTGCAGCTCTACTCACAATAGCAAAAACATGCAACCAACCAAGGTGCCCATCGAAGCTTGACTGGATTAAAAAAATGTGGTACATATACACAATGGAATATTATGCAGCCCTAAAGAAAGACAAACATATGGACCTTGCAGCAACTTGGATGTATTTGGAGTCGATCATACTCGGTGATCTATCACAGAAACAAAGAACAGAGTGCCATATGTTCTCACTCAATGAGCAGACCTTGAACAATTATAATAGTATAAGAAAGAGACTGGCAGTAGTGGGAAACTGTCAGGGGAGGGAGGTCGGATTGGCAGTTGAGGAAAACTGCTAAGGGAGGGAGGGTCATACCTCATCAACAAGGGTACCTGCATAATCAATGTTTGTATACCTAACCCTGAATTGTACCCCATATCTTTATAATAAAAATAAATAAATAAATAATTTATAAAAGAATATGCATACCTATGTTAATATCAGATAAGATCATTTCAATATAGAAAGTATTACCAAGAATAAAGAGGAATACTTCATAATGAGAGTACTGTCAATTCATCAGGAAGGTGTAACTATAATAAATATGTGTGCAGCTAATAACAATGTTTCAAAACATATGAAGGATGAATTGTAACTAAAGTTAAGAGTAAAACACATCATTTGCATTCATGGTTGGATAATTTAACACACAAAGATTTCTAGAAAATTAATAGAATACCTAAACAATGAAACATAAACAATGGTATAGAAATTCTGAACACTATCAATCAGTGACTTAATTGATATTTGGAGAACACCACACCTAACAATGGCAGAATAGCACACTCTTTTTAAGGGCACATGTTATATAACCAGGAAAGGTCATTTAAATAAAACATGTCTAAATAACTTTTAAAAGATTGAAATAGGCCGGACTTGGTGGCTCAGCCTGTAATCCCGTGCTTTGGGCGACCGAGGTGAGTGGATTGCCTGAGCCCACGGGTTCGAGACCCACCTGGGCAACTTGGTGAGACCTCATCTCTACAATAAATCAAAAAATTAGCTGGGCATGATAGCACGCGCCTGTAGTTCTAGCTACTTGGAAGGCTGAGACGGAAGGATTGCAGGAGCCCAGCAGGTCGAGGCTGTGGTGGCCGGGAGCGGCCACTATACTCCAGTCTGGGCGACAGAGTGAGACTCCAACTCAAAAAAAAAAAAAAAGATTGAAATAACACAGAGTTTACTCTCTTTGTAAAACTAAATCATACTAGAAATAAAAAATAATGCCATAAGTATACAAATATTAAATATTTGGAAAATAAGTAACTTTTTAATAATGCAAGAAACAGAAATATTAAAATGATTTAAACACTATCTTGAAAATAATGTTAACAAAATATATAATATTAACATTTGTGGGGGATAGATAAAGCAGTGCTTACAGAAAAAAACTATAACTTTGAATTACTATTTAAAGAATAGGGAAAATCTAATATTGATGATTTGATTTTGCATCTCAAAAAATTTAGAAAAAGAAAAGTTAATTAAGTCCTATAAGAAAATGAAAGGAGATATTAAGACAAGATAAATGAAATATTAACAGAAAAAAATAATAGAAAGAAAAAGTCAATGAATTATGAATTATGAAGTTAACCTAAGGTTGTTTTTTTGATAATAATAATACTATTAAATCTTTAGATACACTGAAAAAGATAAAAAGAGAATAGATAGACTGTCAATATCAGGTCAAAAAATAGTGTCCATCACCACAAATTCTTTAATATTAAAATTATAATAGAAAATTATATGAGTAATTTCATGCCAGTGAATATGCAAACTAGATGAAATTGACACATTTATTTAAAAACACAAATTACTAAAAGTGACACTATATAAAATGGTAAACTTGGCTAGCCACAAATCAATTAGACAAATTAACTTCATAATTAAAATCCTCAATAAAAAATCCAAGTCCACTACTCTTCACTAGTGAATTCTATCAGGTGTTTCAGAATTGATACCATCCTTACACAATATACTTCAGAAAGAAAAGAAGATGGAAATAGTTCCCAAAATATTTCACAAAGTTTGTATTACCCTATGCCCAAGAAAATGCTAGCTTTGAGGGGGGCCCAGAACAAAAGAAGGCTCTGCAACAGGCATGGGTTGTTGTGCAAGCTGTTCTGCCAGTTGGACCATAGGATCCAGCAGTTCCAATGGTGCTTTAAGTATCCGTGGCAGAAAGGGATACTGTTTGGAAGCTTTGGTAAGCCCCTATAGGTGAATTGCGTTGAAGACCCTTAGAATTTTGGAGCAAAGCCCTGTCATTCTCTGTGGATAACTACCTTCTCTTGAGAAAAATCTTTTGACTTGCTACTGTGCCTTTCTACATAGTGAACACTCATCCATGAGTCATACAGCCTGAGCTTCCCTTCATAAACTGGGTGTTATCAGACTCATCATCCACCAAGTCATAAATTTGGATGTGCACAGCAGCACTCCATCGTCAAAATGAAAGTGATGTATACATAATTTGGCCTAAATAGGTCCAAAAGGTGCAAGTAGTTTACTATATATTAGTCCAAAAGCCCATAGTTCAAATCCCTGCTTCATTTCCTGCTTTCTCCCAGCCTGGTCTGCACCTGTGGCCTCATAGGAAGTTCCCTTTGATCAGTTGACAGAAAAAGAGAAGATAGATGCACACCTGATTTGCAGATGGTTCTGCACAATATGCAGGTACGCCCTAAAAGTATATATTTGTTGCACTACAGTCTCTTTCTGGTACATCCAGAAAACAGGGATTAAGAACAACCCTCCCAGTAGGGTTAATTTTGGCAGTGCATCTAGTGGTTAACTTTGCTTAGAGGAGGAAATAGTCAGATATGTGATTATGTACCAATTCATGTGTTGTGGCCAATGCTTTGGCTGAACAGTCATGGACTTAGAAGGAATGTGATTACAAAATTGGGGAGAAGGAAATTTGAGGAAGAGGTAATAGGATAGACCTCTATGAAAAAGACAAAAATATGTGAGGATATTTGTGTCCCATGTGAATGCTTATCAGAGGATGTACTAAACTGAGAAAGATTTTAATAATCTGGTTGATAGAATAATTCATTCTGTGAATACCAGTGAGTCTCTTTCCTTAGCCACCTGTCATTGACTGATGAGCTCATAAACATGAAGATATTTGTGTCCTATGTGAATATTCACTAAAGCATAACCTCAGCAGAGGACATTTTTAATAATCAAGTTAATAGAATGACCTGTTCTGTTGATACCAGTCAGCCTCTTTCCTTAGCCACCCCTATCATCACCCAATGGGGTCATAAACAAAGTGGTTGTGGTGGCAGGATTAAAGGATATGCATGGACTCAGTAACATGGATTTCCAGTCTCTAAGGTCGACCTGGCTATAGCCACTGCTGAGTGTCCAATCTCCCAACAACACAGACCAACACTGAGTCCCTGATATGGCACCATTCCCTGGGATGATCAGCCAGCTACCTGGTGGCTGTTTGATTACATTGGACCACTTCCATCATGAAAGAGGCAGTGTTGTGTCCTTGCTGGAATAGAAACACTGTATATGTATTTGCCTTCCCTGTGCACAATGCTTCTGCTTAAACTACTCTCCACGCACTTACACAATGTGTTATGCATCATCATATCATTTCATATAGCATTGATTCTTACTAAATTACTCATTGCGCAGCAAAAGAAGTGTGGCAGTAAGTCAATGATTATAGAAATCACTGATCTTACCATGTTCCCCAGCACTTTGAAGTATTTGGCTTGATACAATAGTGGAATAGTATTTTGAAGACATAGTTACAATGCCAGCTACATCCAATATTTTGCAAGGCTGGGGTAGTATCTGCAGAAGTTTGTGCATGCTCTGAATGAGCATCCAACATATGGTGCTGTTTCTATGATAGCCAGGATACATAGGTCCAGGAATCAAAGGTGGAAGTTGAAGTGGCACTACTCATGAGTTACTGCTAGTGATCCAGTAGCAAAATTTTGGCTTATTGTTCCTGCAACTTTACGCTATGCTAGCCTAAAGGTCTTCGTTTCAGAAAGTGGAATGCTGCGTTCACCAACAGACACAACAATGATTCCACTGACCTGGAAGTTAAGATCGCTGCTTGACCACTTTGGGCTCCTTATGCCTCTGAGTCAACAAGCAAAGAAGGAAAATATGGTGTTGTTTTGGATGATTAATTCAGACTGCCAAGATTAAATTGAACTACTCTTCCACAATGAGGGTAAGGAAGATTATGTCTGGAAAACAGAAATTTCTTTAGGGTGTATCTTAGATGTACCATGCCCTGTGATAAAAATTCATGAAAAATTAAAACAATCCAATCCAATAACAGCTTGGATACTTATGGATTGAAGGTTTGGGTTATCTGACACACTGAGACACTTACTGCAGGCAAAGGAAATACAGAATGAGTATTAGAAGGTAGTTATAAATACCAGCTATGACTGCAAGGCCAATTACAGAAATGATAAGAATAATTATTATGAGTATTTTCTACTTACTTTGTTATGAATACATTTGTTTACATTTTAAAAATCTTTGTTTTATTTTCTCTCTTATTCCCTTATCATGTAACAAGATTTATTGACTTTATATTATAATATTCAACTATTTTTGATTTTACATCACAGAGTTTAAGCTATGAGATATCAAAAAGAAGAGTAAATGTCATTCAAGTACTTTTTCTTTTCTTCTAGAGAACGTTTAGTGCATTTTTGTTGTAAGTAAGAGAATTGTAACATCTTAGATGGAATTATGATCTTGTTATTGTCTTTCTTTGAAGAGTAGTGTGGGTTTTTTTTTGTTTTGTTTTTTTTTTTCTGAGTTGGAGTCTCACTCTGTCACCCAGACTGGAGTGTAGTGGCCGCTCCCGGCCACCGCAGCCTCGACCTGCTGGGCTCCGGCGATCCTTCCGCCTCAGTCTTCTGAGTAGCTGGAACTACAGGCGTGCACTACCACGCCCGGCTAATTTTTTTGATTTATTGTAGAGATGAGGTCTCGCCAAGTTGCCGAGGCGGGTCTCGAACAGTAGTGTGGTTTAAGGAGATGCTTATGAGTGCAAAGTTGACAAGGGGGGGAGACTTTAATGGCAAATTTTAATGTGCCAACTTAACTGACTCGTGGGGTACTCAGATATTTGGTCAAACATTATTCCAAAAATGTCTCTCAGAATTTTTTGGATGAGATTAACTTTGAATCAGTAGACTGACTAAAGCAGATTGCCCTTTACAACGTGGGTGCCCCTCATCCAAACACTTGAAGACCTAAATAAAATAAAAGACTGACTGTGCTCTGAATAAGAGCAAAACTCTCCTGCCCAACTGCATAAACTGGAACAGTCTTTTCCTGCCTTCAGCCTCAGATTGAAACATTAGCTCTTCTAAATCTCTAGTCTGCGGACTCACAGACTGAAACTTAAACCATCAACTCTCCTGTTTCTCAGGCCTTTGAACTCAGAATGTAAATAAATCATTGTGTCTCCTGGTTTTCAGGTATTCAGATTCAGACTAGAACTATATCAGCTCTTATGTATCTACAGCTTGCCTACTATAGATCTTGGGTCTTCTCAACCTGTATAATCATGTGAACTAATTCCTTATAATACATCTCTTTCTTTCCTCATTCTGTTAGTTTTTTAGAAAAGCCTGACAAATACAGATTGGACAGTCAATAAAATTAACAACTGATTTTTCATCAGAAACCATGGAGGCAAGAAGGCAGTGACACGACATGTTTAAAGTGATGGGGGAAAAAAACCTGTCATTCAAAAATTCTATTCTGAGCAAAGCTATCCCTCAAAAATGAAGGAGAAATTAATACATTCCCAGACAAGTAAAAGTGGAGGCAGTTCATTACTAATAGAACTGCCCTACAAAAAAAGGCCAAAAGGCATTCTTCAGGCAGAAATTTAAAGGACACTAGAAAATAACTCAGTCATATGAAGAAGGAAGAAGTGAAAAACACTAGTACGGGCAAATGTATAGGTTCATGCAAATGACATTATTGTAGTATTTTGGATTTGCAACACCTCTATTCATTTCCTAAGAGATTTAGAAGACAAAGGCATAAAGTGATAATTATAAATCTATATTAATGTGCACATGTGGTATAAGTATGTCATCTGTGACAATGACAATACAATGAGTGAGGAATGGAGATAGAAGCAGAGTTGTGTGCAATATTAATGTTAAATTGATATTAATTTAAACTAGGTTGTAATAAGTTTAATATGTCCATTGTAATTTCCAAGATAACAACTAAGGAAATAAGTAAAAGCATACAAAAGAGGAAATTAGACGAGAATCAAAATGGTACACTACAAAAATTAAACACAAAAAGCAGTAATAAAAAAATTGAAGAGCAAAAAAATATATAAGAAGCAGAGAAAACAAACAGCAAAATAGCAGAAGAATGTCTTTCCTTATCAGTATGTGCTTTAAAAGTAAACATGATATAGTCTCCAACTAAAAGACAGAAATTTGAAGAATGGATTTTTAAAAAGTTTATATGTATGCTTTCTACAAGATATTCACTTTAGATCCAAAGACCTAAATGAGTTAAAAATAAGTAAGCAAAAGACAGATGGGATGAGAATACTAATATCAGACAAAATGTAATTTAAGTCTAAAATTATAATGAGACAATGACATTATGTATTAATAAAAGGGATAATCCATCAAGAAGATATATTAGGGGGGTTACGGGGTCATATGGGAGGTTGATATTTAGAGCTTTTAGGAATCACCACACTGCTTTCCACAGAGGTTGCACTAGTTTACACTCCCA
>NW_007257117.1:79920-126829 GCF_000164805.1 Carlito syrichta | reverse complement strand
AGAAAATGACTGACAGTAGTGGGAAACTATTGGGGGGGAGGGAGATGGGATTAACGGTAGTAAATATCTGTCTGGGGACAGGGAGACACCTCTTATTAACAAGGGTGCCTGAACGAAGCATATTTGTATACCTAACCCTTAACTGTATCCCACAATATCATAATAAAAAAATTGATTATAAAAAAGTAAAATAAAATAAATAAAAAAGAAGATATATTAATTATAAATATACACACATGTAACAAGTCCTAAAATATATGGGGGAGAGGGAAATTGCAGAAATGAAGGTAGAAATAGACAGCTCTGTAATAATATGCAAAACCTTCAGTACTCCACTTTCAATAATGAATAGAACTAGATAGAAGACCAATAAGTAAATAGAGGACTTGAACAACGCTATAACCCAATTAGTCCTAATGGAAATATAGAGAACACTCCACCCGATAGCAGAATACACAATTTTTCTCAAGTGCAAGCAGAACATTCTCCAGGATAGAGTATGTGTTAAACCACAAAAGAAGTCACAATAAATTTCAAAATATTGAAATCATACAAACTATTTTCTCGACAGCAGAAACAAAACTGAAAAATTCACAAATATATGAAAATTAATCAACACACTCCTAAATAACCAGTGTCAAAGAAAAAGGAATCACAAGAGAATTTAGAAAATATTTTGAGACAAATAAAAATGAAAACACAGTATACAGAAGTTCCTGGAATACAGCAAAAGCAGTGCGCAGAGAGAAATGTATAGGTATACATGCACATATTCAAAAAAGAAGGATTTCAAATCAATAACTTTATTATTTAAGGGACTAGAAAGAGAAGAACAAACTAAACCCAATAATTAGAGGAAAAAATAATATCAGGGTAGAGAGGAATTAAATAGAGACTAGAACATAATAGAGACAATTATTGAAATTAAAAAGTTTGTTCATAGGAAAGAATTAACAAAATTGATGCCCATTGTCAAGATCACCTAAAAGAAAAAATGAGAAGACTCAAAATCCTAGAAGCACACGCATGTCAAAATAGACTCAAGAAGAAATAGAAAATGTGAATAGATCCATAGTATGTAAGGAGATTGAATCCATAATAAAAAACACATAAAGAGAAAGAAAAACTCAGAACTGGGTGGATTTATTGATGAAAATTACACCAAATTTTAAAGTATTAACACCCATCCTTCTCAAATTCTTTCAAAAAATAGAAGAGAACACTTCATAGCTTATTCTATGAAGCTATCATTATTCTCATACTAAATCCAAAGATATCAAAATAAAATAAAGCTACAAACCAATATATCTTATGAATATATATACAAATTTCCACAACAAAATATTAGCAAACCAAATCACGCAGCATATTAAAAGGATTATGCAACATGACCAAGTGAGATTTATTATTCCATGAATGAAAATGAGATATGAAATATGGAAAACAAATAATATAACACACTAATTGTATAAATGATAAAAAAAAACATGTGGTTGTCCCAACTGATGCAGAGAAAGAATTTGACAAAATTCAGTACCCTTTCATGATTAAAAGAAATCAGCAAATTAGAAATAAAAGGGAACTTTCTCAACATGATAAAGAGCATCTGTGGAAAAATCACATCTAATATTATATTTGGTAGTGAAATATTGAAAGTATTTTTTCCTAATATCAGATATAAGACAAGTTTGCCCACTTTTACCACTGCTGTTCAACATTGTGTTGATAGTTCTAACCAGAAGAATTAGGAAATAAACACATTTTGTTTGAGGACATTAAAACTGAAAAGGAAGAAGTAAAACAATCTCTCTTCACAAGTGACATAATCTTATATATAGATAATTATTTAAAATTTATTAAAGAAAAAAAAACCCTATTAGAGCAAATAAACAGCAACAGCAACATTTCAGGGTACAAAATCAATACTCAAAAATAATTTGGCGGAATGGGGAATGACTGCTTGATAGGTGTAGGGTTTCTTTTAGGATGATTAATTTGTTCTACAAGTTAATAGTGGTGAAAGTTGCACAACGTTGTGATATACTAAATATCACTAAATTTTACATTTCTATGGTGAAAAATTTTAAGTGATAAGTTTTATGTTATGCATATGTTACCAGAGCAAAAGAAAAGCCAAATCTTATGACTCCTATTCATACACTTAAATACCAATTTGGATACTTTCTAGCTATGTGATCTTGGGCAAGCCACTCTAAGTCTCATTGTTCACAAATTCAGAAATGGAGGTAGTAATATCAACCATTTGGGGATGGTAATGATTCAAGATAGCATGTTTGTGCACAGTACAGACTTAACAAATATTAAGTACAGCATTAACAAATGTGCACAGTACAGTATTAACAAATGTTCAGTAAGTGGTAGTGCTAATAGGATGGTGGTGATACCAGTGGTGGTAATGGCATTGTACATCATGATAAAAATGATCTTTACTGGCAACTCCTAAAGTCTAGACATTGGCCTTATCAAGTAAAACAAGCACAAAAAAGTAAGATGGCATAATATGTTTCTTTATTTCCTGAACAAAAAGTTTTATTTTTCTCAGTTTAAAATGAAAGTCAGGATTTTGTGTATTCCTGAAAGACTACTTGAAAGTGCAATTATTCATACATTATACGGTATGTTATGGCCACCTGCTTTTTAATTGAGAGAAATGTACTTCACAAACAGTAAAATCAGTAAATAAATTGGATATATGCCTCATAGGACTTTTACAAATTACAGTTTTCAAGTGCTGAGAAGTTACAAAAACGGACTTCATGATCCATGATGGTCATGATTATTGTATGTGAGGTTATTCACCATTAACACTGGAGCTTTTTATTAACCTAAAGCTTCAAGTGAACAACATTTGAGAATACATATTTAAGTGTAGTAGTTTCTTGGAAGCATTTTTGAAATATTTGAATGCCAACATTATGCTAGGCACTACAATGTGCCAAGTGCTGAAGATATATCGCTGGTCAAAAATACACAGGCTTCCCCAACCATATGAAGCATACAGTCTACTACACAAGACAGACATTAATTACATTCCACCCAAAGTTGTATTATAGCAACACTGATGAGTGCTGTGAAGAAGCAGTATTCATGTTTGGGAGGATTTGAACCAACCAGGGAGGTATAAAAGGCTCTCTTGGTAAAACAATTATTAAGATCAATACTCAAAGAAGAAAAGGAAACTCAAAGAAGAGTACAAAGCAATTTGTAAGTAATGGTTCAACTGTAACATTAGATTACATAGATAATTCTATACATTTGAGAGTAGTAGATGCATATTAAAATTACAAATAAAACCCAAAAAACACTAAAAAATAAAAGAGAACAATATAGGTAATAAAATACACTGGTGCATTAAGAATTCAGTAAAACTACAGGAAAAAAGATTTAAAAATAGAAGAAACAACAATAGATATTACTCAAACCAAAACAGAGAAAGGAAAAACAAACAGCTGTAACGAATTGAGGACAATATCAAGTCTCATAATATGTGTATCTTTGGAGTGCAAGAAAAAAAACAGGAATATACATAAAAATAGGTGAAGTGGGTGAATAAATTAAGGATACATTATGTCTAGTATTGCATCAAGAATCTCTTTTATATAGATTTTTTTCTAAAAACAAGACTATTTTTTCTATCTCTGCCAACAAGAGGCTGAGGATAGAATAATAGGCTTTCATGAAAACTTAATGAAAAAAGTAGATAGAACCAACAGTGGCACATGTTTAAAAATATGTATTGTGACAGGGAAGATATTTTATCTTGATTTCTAAGAAAACAATATAAGCATCTTAATAGCTATGATTTCAGCATGCTTTAAAAATCAATCTGTGGTAGCGCGCGCCTGTAGTTCCAGCTACTTGGAAGGCTGAGGCGGAAGGATCGCTGGAGCCCAGCAAGTCGAGGCTGCGGTGGCCGGGAGCAGCCACTGCACTCCAGTCGGGGCGACAGAGTAAGACTCCAACTCAAAAAAAAAAATCAATCTGGCTTCCCAATTATTCTTTCATTTGAGAAAATGAAAACGACAATGGTTTTTGCTGTCGTTTCAAATTTTAAATGTGTAGTCAAAGTTAGCAGTATGTCTCTTATGAATTCCATCCACTATTCATCATTATTTCTTCATGTAACCTAATTTTTTAAACAACATATTTGTTCAAGGTCATTGCATTTCATAATTATATATTCAGAATGGATATTGCTGTCCTAAACATTATCGTTTTATAAATTAATTCAAATTTAGTCTAGATTTAGAGTCAAGCTCACCTTCAGGCTCCAATTTGTTTAAAAAATTGTTCAGTCAACAAGATATTTTTATTGTAATCTACCAACAGTGATATGAGTATGAATTGACTAATTAAAATAACAATTTGGGAGCCACTGGAGGAAACTGAACTCTATCTGAACTTGATAGCAGAAAGCACTTGAGCAACCATTGCAATCCACCTTGTATTTCTAAACAGAAGAAAAGACTGTTTAATAATCACTGTTTATAGCAGTAATTGCATAACAAGGTACAGAATCATTTTGAGAACAGGAGCAGGCCAAGGAGATGACTATTATTTCAGGGTAGTCCCAGTACCATCTACAAATATCTCCATTAATCAATTACTTAGTTCTGAAATTCTATTTGAGAATTTCTTTTTATTTTATTTTTACTTTTTCTTTATTTTAAAGATGTGGGGTACAATTCAGGGTTAGGTATACAAATTTCCATTATGCAGGTATCCTTGTTGATGAGGTGTGCCCCTCCCTCCTCTGGCAATTTCCCTCGACTACCAATCCCACTCCTCCTCCCTGGCAGTTTCCCACTACTGCCAATTCCTTTCTTATAATATTATCATTGTTCAAGGTGCGCTTATGAGTGAGAACATATGATACCCTGTTTTTTGTTTCTATGATAGATCACTAAGTATGATAGACTCTAAATCCATCCAAGTTGCTGGGAAGTCCATGTGTTTGTCCTTCTTTATGGCTGCATAGTATTCCATTGTGTACATGTACCACATTATTTTTATCCAGTTCAGTGTCGATGAGCTGCATGATTGGTTCCGTGTTTTTCTGTTATGAATAGAGCTGCAACAAACATGCATGTGCAGGTGTCTTTTTGGTAGAATTATTTGGGTTCTTCTGGTATTTTCCCAATAGGGAATTGTTGGGTTATATTGAAGGTTAATTTCTACTTCTTTCTGAAATCGCCACGCTGTCTCCCAAAGAAATTGCACTAGTTTGCATCCCCAGCAGCAGTGTAGAAGCAATCCTTTTCCTCCGCATCCTCACTAGCATCGGTTATTGTTTTATTAATGATGACCATTCTTACAGGGGTTAGGTGGTATCTCAGTGTGGTTTTGATTTGCATTTTTCTGATGATGAGTGAGGCTGAGAACTTTTCCATGTGTCTGTTGGCTACCCGTATATCTTCTTTTGAGAAGTGTCTATTCATGTCTTTTGTCTGATTTTAATGCCTTCTTTGGTTTAAAGTTTTGGCACCTATTAAAACACTCACCCCAAATGAAGTTATGAAATGAGAAGGGAATACAATTCAAAGTATAGGTTGAATAACATATCTTTCTGAGCAATGAAGGAAAAGAGAGAATTTTTGGTAAGTGTAGACCAGAAAGCTTGTAGGTAGGGAGTCAGGAAACTGAAGAATTTTATTCCTGGTGAAGTAGAATAGTAAGCCTGAGAAGGAGAAAGAATATTTTAAATCGTTTCAAAGACAGGCTGACGCATCAACCTCAATTCTTCACTGTCCCATGTATTGACACTTTTGCTATGTCGTTGATGAGCAGAAAATACACATTGCTTTCTCTTAATTTGGTGCTATTTCCTGTGACATGCATTGGCAAGAAAAAAGAAAGAAAGAAAGAAAGAAAGAGAGAGGGGGGAGGGAGGGAAGAAGGAAGGAAGGAAGGAAGGAAGGAAGGAAGGAAGGAAATACAGTAGAAGTAACTGATCATAACTGCCAGTTCTTGCCCTATAATTTAGAGGACTCAGATGCTTCTGCTAGTCCTTTTACACCTTTGCAATAACCATGAAAAGAATGTCCCAGTAGTATCTATTTACCCTTCATCCTGATCCCAAGAAGAAAATATATGGAGCAAATATCCCCAGCTTATATACTGTTGAACCAGAGCTACCCAGTCAATCCACAGATTCCTAAAGATAACTGACGATTGTAAGTCTCAGAGTTTGGAGAAGGATTGTGACACATCATTATTGTGACAATATTTAGCTGACACAAAGGAACTGACCAAAGATAAGAAGAAAGATGCCTCCTATCTACCCCAAATCATATTAGGAAGAAGGAAAGCAGAAAAGAGAATAATAAGGAGGGAACTGAAGGTCAGAAAGCCTAAGAAATTTGTCCAAAGTTATGGACAAGGTAATTATAAAACTAAGACAGGAATTCAGGACTGTCTAATTATACCTCCATATTCTTTTCGCCACACCAGCCTGTATAGTCTCAAAGGAGTCAACCTGAAATTCTTGAAAAGTTCTGGATGTAGATGAACTCTAACCAGTACAGAAGTCTCCAGGCAGCAGTAACTAAAACTTGTATTCTAAGACTAATCATGTATGAAGAAGTTAGATTTATATCACATACTGGCTTTCTAGAGGAACTCCAAATTATTATTTGGGGCACATAAATATTTGTTTAATTAAGGTAGTATGAGAACAGAGTATTTGAAATAAGAAAAGTTTGGGTTTGAATTTAAGATATGTAATTTACTTCTTATGTATACCTCAGCAATTGACAAACTTAGATGCACATCAGATTTCTCATGTGCATAATGGGGGAAAATCTACCTTGCTGGTTTGAGATGTCTAAACTTAGAAACCCTTTCCGTTGTAGATACTCAATAAATACTTATCACAAAGACACTGCTATTTACACTTAATGTACCCCCATGCACAGGAAAGAGACAAAACAAAAACAAAAACAGGCTTCCTTCAGACTTGAAATTTGTTTTCCCTAAGAACAACAAAATATTCCCTATGGGCCTTTATTATAGACAAATATATACTGTCCTCCTCTTCTATTTCATCTTTATAGCTCCAAATAAATCGTTACCCTGTTTTCAATTTCCTCATAAATTCACATGGCACTTCACCTACTGGTCCACAATATTTCTGCCTAGGCTGGACAAAGAGCAAAATGACTAGGGAAGGATCCCATTTCCTCTTCATCCTAAATCTTGCCATATGGGACGCCTAAGGAATGAATTCAAACAGCAGGGAAATAATGTAAAGAATAATAATTTTTATTGATCTCTTCTCTCAGTCATTTTCTTCTTCCCTTCAATTCAGCTGAGGTCATGTCAGGAGCAGAGGTGAGAGAATAAGTTACTTCCTTCTATGATCTATTTTTTTATAACATCTCTATACTCCTCTCTCTCCCTCGCTTTTTACTAGGTTTCCAGAAGAGAAGCAAAAGTGACAGACAACTATAGTGATCTGTGTGTCAAACATAGAAAATAATAATGATTCTGGGTAGACTGTCATGGTAATAATAATAGTAATAGAAAAAATAATGGCCGACATTTTTCAAGCCTTTAGAACATGTCAGGCACTATTCTAAGATCCTCACACCTGTTAGCTCATTGAATCTTTATACAAATCCTGTTGGGTAGGCACTAGTATCATTCCTATGTTATAAAAAGGAAAAATTTGTCTGTTACTATAACATTGATTCATCTATTTCTCCTTGAAATTCTATCAGTTTTTGTCTCATATATTTTGATGCTCTGCTCTTAGGTGCACACACATTGAGGGTTGTGTCCATTCAGGTTGCTATACCAAAATATCATGAATTGTTATACATAGAAATTAATTATACCATAAATTATTATACACAAAAGTTAATATATCACAGTTCTGGGGGCTGAAAAAATTAAAATCAAGGTGTTGGTAAATTCAGTGTCTGGTAAGGGACACTTCCTGGTTCAATGAGATTCTTTCCTCCTTCCACCATTGGGGTCTTTTTTAATAAGGTTACTAATTCTGTTTATGAGGGTTCAGCCCTCCCGACATAATCACCCACCAATGTTCCAACTTTCTAATACCCTCAATTTGGGGATTACTATTTCATCATATGAATTTTGGGGTGGGAGACACAAACATTCAGATCTTAGCAGATTGTTATGTCTTCTTGGAAGATTGACCCCTTCATCATTATGTAGTGCCCTTAATTATCCCTGATAATTCTTCACTCTGTAGTCTGTTTTGTCTGAAATTAATGAAATATCCCTGCTTTCTTTTGATTCTTAGTAGCATGGTATGTTCCTATATTCCTTTACTTTTAATCTATAAGTGTCTGTATAGTTAAGGGGGTTTTCTCATGAACAAGTATATGGTTGGATTTTGTTTTTTTTGATTCACTATGACAATCTCTATTTTTTAATTGTTATATTTAGATCATCAATATTTAGGGTGATTATTGATACAGGTCCATAATATTTATCATATTTGTAACTGTTTTATATTTGTTGTCCATGTTTTTTGTTTCTATTTTTGTCTTCCACCCTTTTTCTGCTTTTTTTGGTTTTAGCTCAGCATTTCTATGATTCAATTTTCTCTCCTTTCTTATCATATCAATGATATTACTCTTTAAACTTTTTTAGTGGTTGCACTAAAGCTTGCAATATATATTTACAATGAATCCAAGCCCATTTTCAAATGAAATTATACCACTTGATGGGTAGTGAAAATACCTTTCAATAACTACATAATCCTAATTCTTTTATCCTGTCCATTGCAACATTGTTACCATTCATTTATAACTTATACATCAGTGTATAAATTATAGTATAAATACACTGTTGTTATTTTTATTTTCAATTAACTGTTACAGCACTTAAGAATAAGAAAATAAAAGCTTTTATCTTACTTTTACTCTTTCAGTCTCTAGTGCTCTTCCTTTTTTTATGTAGACCCACTTATCTCACCTATATTATTTTCCTTCTCTTTGAATAACTCCTTTTAACACTTTTTGTAAGGCGTATCTACTGGCAACAAATCCTCTCAATTTTTATTTATTTAAGAAAGTCTTTATTTCTCTTTCACTTGCGAAGAATAATTTCACAGGGCACAAAGGTCAAGGTTAGTGGGGCTTTTCTTCTATCAAAACTTTAAATATTTCACTTCACAATCTTCTTACTTGGGTTTCTAAGGAGAGGAGAGATCAAATGTAATTCTTATCTTTGCTCCTGTATAGGTAAGATTTTTTTCCCCTGACTTTTTTCCAGATTTTTTTTTCTTATATTTGATATTTGATTTTCTGCAGTTTGAAAATGGTATACCTGGGTGTTTTTTTGATTCGTTTGTTTGTTTGTTGTTTTTCATTTATACTACTTCATTCTTTAAGCTTCCTGGATATTTGGTTTGGTGTCTGACAATAATTTGGGAAAATTCTCAGTCATAATTGCTTCAGATATTTCTTCTGTTCCTTTCTTTTCCTTCTGATAGTCTCCTTGTGTTCATGTTATACCTTTTGTAGTTGTCCCATGGCTCTTGGATGTTTTAGTCTGGGTTACTTTTTATCAATTATTTTTTCTTTTGAGTTTTGGAAGTTTCTATTCCATACTCTCAGACTCAAAGAGTCTTTTTGCAGATATGTCTCTTGTAATATTTGTTGAAGGATGGGTTTAATGCACTGGGTAAAAAAAAATACTGCATTAAATAAGTCCTCAGTAATACTATGGTAAGGTGTGCATGCGGTGAGAGGATGGGGCAGTGAAGTGTTCTATACCTTTATGATTATGTCTTTGTCTTTTGGTGAATTTCACATGTGCTTTTCAGCTTTTTCTCCCCTAAGTGGGATGGGATAACTAGAGTGGGCTGGAATCGAATACCCCCCTTTCCCCACATGGACGGCTAGAGGGAGCTGAGGTTGTATATTTCCCTTTTCCCAAGTAGGATGGGCTCTGAAATAACCCCAGTAGTTTAGACTCAAGTAAAATTCTACAGTTTCCCCCAAGGGCAGTCCTCATGAAGAACAGAATGCTTTAGTATTTTTCAGAATGGTTCTTTTTCTGAAGCATGAGGAGATGTTTTTCTGTGATATTCACTATGAGGACCCAGTAGAGCCCCTAGAGGCAAAAACTCACAACAGTGTAGAAGCACCCTTATAATTAGAGTTCTTAACTCACAGATTTATTCACTATGAGGCTCCCGCATCTCATCAATTACAGCCTACGTTTTCTTGCTCTGGCACTGGTTCTTGTTGAGGGTTATATTTGCTTGTGAGTTTCTGTTCCAATAGGTTGTGATTCTTTGTATTTACCTGTTTGTCTCTCCAATTTGGGGGCAGCAATTTACCCTGTGACCTCACCTCTGTGATGGATTTAAGGAGTTAATTTATCAGTTTCTTTGGCTTATTGCATGTATTTAGGAAGAAATTACAACTTCCAAGCTTATTGCATGTTTGACCAGACACCAGAAGTGGTAGAAAAGTAAAATGAACACAGAAAGGTTAAAGAATATATCCAGGGTCACACATCTAAGAAGTAATGGATTGAAACTAATACCTAACGTTAGAGCCCACTTTCACAACCACTGCCTTAAACTTATCTCAGACCACTCTGCTATACTTAAGAAACATATTCGTTAAATGTGAGCTCTAGACCTAGATTCTTTAGGTATGAACCGAGTTCCATTATTTTTACTAGCTGTATAACTTTTTGCGTAAGATGCTGAGGACAGCAGGTGAATTAGTGTATGTAATGCACTTACAGCAGTGACTGAAAGTAAGGAAGCACTCAGTAAATGGTGGATGCTTTTGTTATTGCATGGAAGAGTTATCATTGTTGTCCCCAGTAAATGAAAGGTACTCAGTTGTGGTATGGTGGATTTGTAGCATCTTTTCCAGAAATTGGAGTGGAAAAAATGTCTAAAGTACTTGTTTTCTCGAAATGCTATGTCCCATATTGTTTCTTGCTCCTCAATGTCTGGTACATTAAACCAGCAGCATTGATATCTCCTGGGATTTTGTCCCATCCTAGACCTATTTAATAAGAATCTATGTTTTAACAAGATTCCCAGGTGATTAATTAGCACATTATTGTTTAAGGCTCTGATATAGCACAGTGGTTAGGAGCACAGACATTAAGTTCTGACCAATTTGCATCTGAAGTTCCACCAGTTACAATTTCTATGATCTTTGAGTAGATTCCTCAACTGTCTGAGCCTGATTTCCTCAGCACTAAAAATGGAATAATAGTAATAATAATGCCTCGTTCACAGGGCTGATAAAAATTGGAACACAGTATATGTTCAATAAACAAATGTTAATAGGTATACTGTTACTGTTATAATCAAAGTTTTCTGCAAGGCTAAGGCAGGCCAGGTACAAGGTTTTTTTCCACAGAGTCAGCATATGGGTGAGAGGGAGCACTTGGGGATGGATCAAATCTGGAGGGTCACAGCCCAGATATTTTAGTCAATTACAATGAAGAGAAGGGTAATATCACTATGAAAACTTAGATTACAAACCAAAAAAGCAGTGTAGAGAGGCAAAGACAGCAGGACAAGAACAAGCTGAATATTGAAATCTGGGAGAAATGAAGAACTGAGTGGAGTGACTCCCTGTGCAGACAGAAAATTGTCTCTTGCACTGGCAAAACCATTAGGTAGGATTATGCTCTTCTGCACCTGGCTCACATGGCCAGAATAAAGGGAGAGCTTTAAAGGCACTGCATGGGCTCCACCAGCACCACGCCAGACACCACACACCTTATTTAGAGGACCCTCAAGGACATTCATCCATCTAATCTACTGTGTGCTTCATCCTTCCCAGGAACAATCACATAAAGCAGTGGTTCACTGCATATAAAAGGAAGAAATTATCTCCAATTTCCACACATATGCTCTTTTATTTTTGCTTTGGAGTAAATGAGACTTGACCATCTTTAAACAAAAATACTTTCTCAGATGTGCAATGTAAAAAGATAACTTTCCCCACTGTGGTGGACTGAAAAAATATTTATTCTTCCTAAGGTATGGAATGGTAACCTGCATGGTTTAGCTGCTTGCAATAATACTCTCTATGGGTTAATGTGCTATTAATATGGCAAAAAAGAAAGAAAATCCTTTAAATAGCAGCTTATGTTTCTTTTTGATTTCTCCCCTGCAAAAGCTGATTTACTGTGTGTTTCTTCCATCTGGCAGGAAGCTAATCTGAATATGAATCAATCCTTGCAAAAATAACTACAGGAAATTTTAGACATTCATAACTTTCCGAAGTTTTTCTTTTCTCTTTAACAATAGCATTTTTGTCATTCTTTCAGTTGTGAAAAGTTTTTCAATTGAATTGAAGTATGACTATTTAAGGAATTCTGCCATCTCATCCTGGATGCCTCCTTTACTGTTACAGATTCACATTGCTTATCTTCTAGATATTTGCACATAATGAGTAATTAATGTTATCCAAAAAAGTTTTAATCATGAGAGATAAACAGATAAATGTGATGTTCACCACTTGATAAGCAAAATGACAAAAAAGATCATTCCCAAATATCTGATTCTTCTTTCCTTGTAGTATATTTTATAATAATGCTGTTTTCCTCTAACATATTCTGTACCAATTAACATTTCTGGTGCTGCTAAACAAAATGGGAGAAAAAAGCTCTCTACCTTATAAATCTAATCTCGATTTTTGAACAAGCAACTCTTGGCATTTTCAAAATCAGTGTTTCTCAAACTCTTCCACATCACGACGCACCATAAAAAAATTATGCTTGTACAGTACACTGGGGCACATAGATGAGGCTTCTTGGGAAGCAGATGACTGGCCCAAGAACTCCAGCAGCTCCAGGCCCCATCAAATCACCCTAGGACTATAGGAATAAATATCTCATCACATTCATAACCATTTTCAGGACACAAGTTCTGTCCATTGTAATTTTGCTCTCCAGAACTGGGAATTGGAGAAGGAAAATATCACTTTGTGAAAAAGGAAGCTACATCAACCAGGTTAATGCCTGAGTGTCTTTGGCAGAATTTCCAGGCAAAGGGCATGTGGCCAAGTCACTCAGATTTATCTTGACTTGTCAGGTATGACTGACTAGCCCAGTGTTTTTTAAACTGTGTTTCAGAGAATGTTAGTATTCTATGAGATATTAGTGGATTCTAAAGAAATTTTCCCTCCTGTTGTCAAATAATTTTGAAATTTAGTAGGTTAAATGGATTTCATTATTATAAGACTGCCTGACTTCTTTCACACACCAAAATGATTTGTGAATCTCCAAAAAACAGAGCTGATTGACAATATATGGCTATGTACATTATACACTGCACAACTCTGGATGTAACAATTCACATTGTATTCTATTATATAACACCAATTTAAGGAGTATACAGCCTATACATGGTAGGACTAGAATAGAGCATGCAATAATTTCCACATATGTTTGATCATGAGATTTTGTTTTTCCAGAATACTTGTTAAAATCCACTGGAACATGTTTGGCTCTACATGAACTTCACTGAATCTCTTGCTCATTTTGCTACCTTTCGAGCATCCCATGCTCTAAATAACTCCACTCCTTTTTCTCAAACAGATTGTGCTTTCTCTTGTCTCTGTGAGGCAAAAACGTGAACTCTGATCTGTGTTTAATGTCAGCTCTGTCGTTTACTTACCAGCTCTGGGTCTTGGAGTAATCTGCAAAATAAAAATAGTACCATGAACCTTACAGGGTGTTTGTGTAGACTAAGTGAGCAAACACATATAAAGCGTCAGTACAGAACCTGACACTATGTCATACAGTTTGAGTGTCCCTATCAGGAATCTTTAGGACCAGAAGCGTTTCAGATTTCAGATTTTTTTTTCAGATTTTTATATTTACATTATACTTACTGATTGGGCATCCTTAATCCAAAAATCTGAAATTCAAAATATTTTTTGAGTATTTTCTTTGAGTGCCATGTTGGTGCCCAAAAAGCTTTAGATCTGAAAGAATTTCTCTGATCTGGGATCTTCAACCTATATACAAGACATGTTTATGTTCTTCCTCAATGTTTTTGCTCATGTTCTCCCTATAGTGCCTTTCTACGCTCAGTCTGCCCTTGAAGTACCATCTGTTTTACAAAGTCTTCCCTGATGAAAATGCTCTCTCCTTCAGAACTATGCAACACTTTGTATTTCATGAAGGTACATTCTAGCACATTGTTTCTCATATTAGAATAGTTTTGACCAATTTCATATCCCCTGTTTGATTGTGAAATATTGAGAGCAGCAACATTGTCTTGTTCATCTTTGATCCTCACCAGAACTGGGATATCGTGGGCACCAAATAGATGCTTGTGTAATCTAATGAAATTAAAATAATAAAGTAGTTTGCAGATACAACTAAAATTTTCACTGAGGAAGTGATCACAGTTTTTCTGCACTAACTGGGTGCACATTATAGCCTGGGCAAAATTTTTCTACTGGTATACAATGACAGTCATGGCCTGCCCTAGAAATATATTTTGCCTAGCACAAAGAAAAGATTGAGGTTTCTGTTGCACAATTTTTTTTGTAAAATTAGCGTCTTCTGTAAAATGAAGGTATTTAATCATAGGGTTGGTGGTGGATCTAATCATTGACTCTAAATTCAAAAACAAAACAAATACTTGAGGACAAAATCCCAGACTCAAAGATCAATATGTACAAAATCTCTGTCCCTTAAGCTCTCTTCGACAGCAAATCTATACTAATCGTTAAGCTAAAGTACTTTGAAAATATCTGTCAAGAAGAAGTATTTGCTTATATTACAGTATGCACTGTTTTTAATATATTTAGACAGTTAATTTTTACATAAAAATATATGGGCAATCTCTATTCAAAATTATATTTGATTAACTTTCTCATGACAAAATATATTTAAATAAAATGTATACCTCCAAAATAAATTGCAGATTCTCTTGTCAAATACCAATATTGTTGTGAAAATTCAAGATAAGTGCAAACAGCCTTGCAAAGTCGGGCCACATTTGTCAACAGAATTAGATATTTAAGGAAGGAAATCCAAAAACTTTTCAAAATAATATTGAAACAAAAGAATTTGTATAGGAATTACCTAGCTGAGAAACACATTTCTATTCCCTAACAGATGCTTTGATCCTTGACACAACATGTAAAGAATGATTTTTTAGAAAAGCGTACAAATATGGTTGTTGAGGTTTTCATAACTTTCATAATAACTAATAAACATCTATAACAACATGATAACAAAATTCCCCATATAAAGTGTCAATAATAATGAATTATAAGCATTTAATTGTTTTTACAATTCTAAAGAGTTAGAGGCTTTAATTTAACAACTATATTTTCAAATACCTAGACTATGTGGACACAACCCTCAAAGCAAGCTAACAATTGATTCTTAAAGTAGTCTCTTCAAAACAAATAAAGAAGTTACTGTAATTGTTACTGATTTTGTTTTTATTAGCCAACATTATATAAGTTTTTACTATTTGTCAGTCACTATACTAAATTTTTTATACACATTATCTTCACATTATAAATCAAAAGAATGTTGACAACCAAATGGAAAAAAAGAAAGGGCAGAGTGAACTAACATTTTGGAAGACAAGGTGGAAGAAGAAAAAAAGAGAAAGCTAATCTGGCAAAACCTACTGAGAGATAACAATGTGATACTGAGATACTGACCAGAGTGAATTTACTAAGGTCCTGGGTCAGACCCTCAGCTATGACTGTCTAGAAACGTTGGTCTGTATACTCCTTCACTTAAGGCAGATTACTACAGGGAGCCAAATTCTGATCAGAAGGCTATTTGATGAAATTGGTAGTAGAGAAAAGGAAAAAGGTCAGTCTTGAGAGCTATTTCATACAGGTCAGAATGAGGTACAGAAAAGAGAATAAGTGAAGTCATCTAGGACACAAGGAACAGGACATGCAAAGGCAAAGAGAGGGCAAAAGGGGCAATGTGTTTTTGAAAGCGTAAAGATCTTGGGCTGGCGAAAGCAGGAGAACCTGAAGCAAAAATGTGTGGTGGAAATTAGGGCTGCGACAGTAGGCAGGGTCAAAATGCAGAAGTCCTAGGGTTTACCTTGAGTGCAATGAGGAGTTAGTTTTCATTTTTATATACAAGAGTGATTTGTAAGAATTTTCTGGTGTCTGCTTGGAAGGAGACAATAGTGAATTCAAAACAAAACAAAACAGAAAAAAAACCAGAAAGCTGTTGTAGGTGGCATAGGTGAAATGTTATGCAGATTTAAATTAAGATGTAATTCAGTGACAGAACACTTTATAACCCTGTTTTTCTGAGAAAATGTGTTCTGAATTGAAAGTTACTCACTTCATTAAACATTCCATTTAGTATTCAATACTTGCTACTCGATACATTTGAAAGTTGGCATTAGCCCATATTTTAAAACAAGCACTGTAATGCAATTGTTATGAGTATATAAACTCATATTTAGTGCAAATCAGAAACAAAATGAGGGAGAAATTTACATTTTAAATGATCAAAATTATTTTTACAAACTTTTATTTAAAAGTATAGGTCACAGTTCCAAGATTAAAAGTAGTATCTCATTCATTAAAAATAACCTTTTAACTCCTACTCGGCTTTTTCCTCCACCTTTCCATTCTCTATTTCCATGGAGACTGTTAGCTAATTCATTTTCTCATTCTCTAAGCCCTTTAAAATATACTGTTTTGAATTTTATGAGACATAACTGATTAATTTTTAACAATTTATGAAACAAAAGTAGACAAAACTTCCCAATTTTGATTAAACCATTTGCCAAATAAAAATGCTTGAGCACGTACCACATTAATCAAAATTCTAACTGTCATTATCAAATATTTTTCAACAAAAAAATGCTAAAATTATTACTTTAAAAGTAAATTCAACAGCACTTTGTATATAATTGTATGAGAATGACTATTCAAAGCATCAAAATAAGGAATTAAAAAAAGAAAGTTTCCAGTGTACGTATCTCTCAGTGTGTGTTTTGTGTGTTGAACAACACTCTGAAAAGGAAAAATTATACTATAAAAGTAATTGAGAAGTAATAACAGAAGAAGGCAAGGTATGTATATATATATATATATATATATATATATCAGTTTATGAGAAAGAACATTGATTCAGCCAATTGCAAATGATTGTATTCAACTGCTATTCCTACACTAGATAGGTAAGCACAGATAAAATCTATGTTTTTAAAAAACAGATTTTAGAATAGGAATAATGGCTTCTGTACTAGAGCACAGATTCCTTCATTCCTACTTATATACTATATGTTGTAAGAAAATACACACACACACACACACACACACACACACACACACACAGATATGCAGATCTGAACTCATCTTTAAAAGTCAGAAAATTGCCGGGCTCGGTGGCTCGGCCTGTAATCCCGCACCTTTGGGATGCTGAGGTGAGTGGATGGCCTGAGCCCGCGGGTTCGAGACCCGCCTGGGCAGCGAGACCTCATCTCTACAATAAATCAAAAAATCAGCCGGGCGTGGTAGCGCATGCCTGTAATTCTAGCTACTTGGAAGGCTGAGGCGGAAGGATCGCCGGAGCCCAGTTGGTCAAGGCTGCGGTGACCGGGAGTGGCCACTGCACTCCAGTCTGGGTGACAGAGTGAGACTCCAACTCAAAAAAAAAAAAAGTCAGAAAATAATATAAGAATGTTTATAGTAACTTTATTCACAAAAGCCAAAAACTGGAAATAGCCCAGGTGCTTGTAAACAGGAGAATGAATAAACAAACTGTCACATATCCATACAATGAAATACTATTCAACATTTATTTATTTATTATTATTTTTTAATCAATATTTTCCTAAAGGTTTTGTGGGGTACAGTTAAGGGTTAGGTGTACAATTACGTTTCATTCAGGCACCTTGTTGATAAGAGGTGTTTCCTCATCCCCAGACAGATACTTGCTACTGTTAATCCCATCTCCCCTCCCATAGTTTCCCAGTACCATCAGTCATTTTCTTATAGTATTACATTGGATGTTCAAGGTCCGTTATATGCGTGAGAACATGTGATACTCGGATCTTTGTTTTAGTGAGAGGTCACTCAGTATTATAGACTCCAGTTCCATCCAGGTTGCTGCGAAATTCATGATTTTGTTCTTTTTTATGGCTGCGTAGTATTCCATTGTGTATATGTACCACATTTTTTAATCCAGTCCTCTTTTGATGGCCAGCATGGTTGTTTCCAGGTTCTTGCTATTGTGAACAATGCTGCGATAAACATACGTGTGCAGGTATCTTTTTTATAGAGTGATTTGAGTTCATCAGGGTATATTTCCAGTAGGGGGATTGCGGGGTCATATGGGAGGTTGATATTTAGAGCTTTTAGGAATCACCACACTGCTTTCCACAGAGTTTACACTCTAGTTTACTCTAGTTTGCACTAGTTTACACTCCCACCAACAGTGTAGAAGTGTTCCCTGTTCGCCACACCCTCTCCAGCACCTGTTATTTTTTGATTTGTTGATAATTGCCATTCTGACTGGAGTTAGGTGGTCTCAGTGTGGTTTTGATTGGCATCTCCCTGATGATTAGTGAGTTTGAACATTTCTTCATGTGTTTGTTGGCTGCTCAGATGTCCTCTTTTGTGAAATGTCTGTTCATATCTTTTGCCCATTTTATAATGGGGTTCTTTGTTTTTTTTCTTTTCAGCATGTTTTAGTTGCTTGTAGATCCAGGATGTTAAGCCTTTGTCAGACCTGGTGTTGGTAAATATTTTTTCCCAGTCTGCAGGCTGTCTCTCTGCTCTCTTGATGGTTTCTTTGGCCTTGCAGAAGCTTTTCAGTTTAATAAGGTCCCACCTGTCTATCTTCTCTCTTATGACTTGTGGGTTTCGGGTTTTGTTCAGGAATTGGATGCCATTTCCGATTTCCATGAGGGCATTTCCTTCATTTTCTAAGGTTCTTATGGTTTGAGGCTTTACATTTAGGTCTCTGATCCATTTGGAGTTAACCTTTGGGCATGGAGATAGATAGGGGTCCTGTTTCAATCTTCTACATGTGGTCAGCCAGTTTTCCCAGCACCATTTACTGAATAGGTTCTCCTCTCCCCAGTGGTAGGTGGTGGAGGCCTTGTCGAAGATAAATGTGCAAAATACAATCGCATTTCTCTACACCAATAATAAACAAACAGAAATCCAAATAAAAAACACAATTCTATTCACAATAGCCACAAAAAAAATGAAATACCTTGGCATCTTCCTAACCAGAGATGTGAAAGACCTTTACAATGAAAATTACAAAACACTGCTCAAAGAAATCAAAGATGACACAAACTAGTGGAAAAAATATCCCATGCTCATGGATTGGAAGAATCAACATTGTGAAGATGTCCATCTTACCTAAGGCAATCTACAGATTCAATGCAATACCTATCAAATTACCAGCAACATTCTTCTCAGACTTAGAAAAAACAACAAAGGAATTCATATGGAAACACAAACGTCCAAGAATAGCCAGAACAATCCTCAGCAAAAAAAAAAAAAAGCAGGTGGTATCACATTACCAGACTTCAAACTTTACTATAAAGCTACAATCATCAAAACAGCTTGGTATTGGTATAGGAACAGGCATACAGATCAATAGAACAGAATTGAGATTCCAGAAGCAAAACCTCAATTTCTCAACCAGCTCATCTTCAACTATTCAACATTTAAAAGGGATGAACTATTGATATTGACCAACAATATTAATAAATTTCAAAAATGTGTTAAAGGAAAAAATCAGACACAAAATAAGAGTACAGTCCCTACAATTCGATCTTTGTGGAGTACCAGAAAAGATGAAGTTAATCTATAGTAAAGAAAAAAAATCAGAATATTTGTGCCCAAGGTAATGGGAAGTAGAGGAAGGAATTGACTGGGGGAAAGGCATGAAATAACTTTTGAGAACAATGAAAGTATTTTACAAGGTTATAGAAATTAGGATTATACATAGTATGAAATTTTTTTAAACCTGTAAATTTGTGCATTTAATTGTACACACATTTTACAAAAAATGAATAAAAATCCAATATCAAGCTGTCATTAACGCTATGCATACTAAAATATTTAAGGAGAAGTATACTGATGTCTAGAATACATCAACTGTAAGATGAATTGACGAATGGTTAAAGGGATGCCAGTGGATAGATATGTGATAAAATAAGTATAAGAAAAAGATACTGGTATAATCTGGGAAATGGGTGTGCCAGTAATTTGTCACTTCATAGCTCCAAACCCAGTCTTCTTGACCTGATATCATGACTTAGCATCTGGACTCTAAAAATAAATCTCTTCTTTGCCAGCATGTTTCTTGTCATATTATTCTGCCAATAGTGAGTGGTGAAGAGTGACCACACGGCTGGAGGTGGAAAAGGATTTCCTTTATATTTTTCCTATTTGTAATTTGTGTCTGCAGCAGTGAGCATTTCATATACAGCTGATTCTTGTAGGGATCATCATGGTGGCAGTTTCTTCTTGCCTTTAGCAATTTTCTTCCTCACCATAGTGGTAGGTTGCTGTCACTGTTCTGGAGCAGCTTCTTCTATATTCAGAGCAGCTGAAATTATCCTTCTTTTCACAGTCACAACTTCTCCTCTAATATCTGAATCTCAGCCATGCGAGGCCCTTCCTTTTAATTCAAGTTTCTTCTTTGCTCAATTCTCCGTCATTCTTAGGATGGTAACTTCATTCTGCATCTTGAACTTCTGATATGCCTTAAAATCCTCTTTTAACTCTTGTTAGTACAGATAACCCTTACTTTGTACAGTTGCACTATTGCAGTTTAGTTAAATAAAACTAGTTCCCCAAAAACTCAGTATAAATTTTAGTTACAAGTTTATAACTGTGAGTAACTACATCAAATATAAAGTTTGCCAGTAGTTCCTCAGTTTAGATTAATAGATGTAGCCGGGCTCGGTGGCTCAGCCTGTAATCCCATGCCTTTGGGTAGCTGAGGTGAGTGGATTGCCTGAGCCCGCGGGTTCGAGACCCGCCTGGGCAGCGAGACCTCATCTCTACAATAAATTAAAAAAAATTAGCCGGGCGTGGTAGCACATGCCTGTAATTCCTGCTACTCAGAAGGCTGAGGAGGAAGGATCGCCGGAACCCAGCAGGTCGAGGCTGCGGTGGCCGGAAGTGGCCAGTGCACACCAGTCTGGGCGACAGAATGAGACTCCAACTCAAAAAAAATAAAAATAAAAATAAAATAAAATAATAGATGTATGCTGTAATTAGAGACTAATCTGTCACTTCTTTAAAAGTCTGTCAATGATTGATCACTGCACACCTAATATTCCATTTATGCACAGACAGCAAAGTGTGTACTTGTGTTGAATCTTGGTCTACCAGTAGTAAATCTATGTTACATTTCACAAAACTGAGTAATCGAAGGAGAAATGACTAACGAAGAGGAAACTAAAACAAACAAACAAAAAGCAAAAAGTAAGAATGCTAGAAGCTAAGTTAGAAGAAAAAATAAATTAAGTTAAAGAAGAAACAACTAAATTTGCTAGCATTGGCAGTGTCACCATTTGAGACCCTAGAAATGCAACCAGAGACAATTAGGGTAAAATTATCATCACAAATGTGGTAAGTTATTGTGACCAAAAGAATGACACTGTCCCCACGGGAGGGAAATCAGCAAATGAATATACATTAAAGGAAATCTTAGAGATATTTGACAATATTGAAGTGCACAGGACAATATTAGAAGCTGATACAAACTTGTTGAGGAGCAGAACAGTTTACCAATGCTCACTCTATAAGAAGGCAAGCACTACTTGCGCTATTCATATTACTCTTGACATATTTTTACAAAGAAATAAAATGCTTCAACTTTTACTCTCAATATTTCTATTGTGTTAAATTACAGTGTATCAAATAAATATTAGCTTTGCTATTTTAATTATCCTGTATGTTTATAACAGAAAGTTTTTAAATGTTTTGACAGAAAATTTTAAATGTCATAGATCAATCCTAACTCTCCCTATTGATTATTGAAATCATTTTGCTGTTTCAACTTGCACTGGCGTTTTTATGGTTCTGCACTGTTCATTTTTATAGAGCACTGTCCATAGTTAATCACCTTTTACTTTATTAAAAATTTTTATATTAAATTTCTCTGTTCAAATTCTGATGTGCTTTTTCTCTTGACTAGACATTGACAATCAGTTGTGTATAAGAGTGTTCACGGTGAAATTCTTTCATCTTTTCTATGTGTTTAAAAATTTTTGATACAAAATCATGGAGCAATTCAGATAATTATCACTGTGCTCTTCCTGGGTAAGTCAGAGGAATAAAGAAAAATGATCTTATGCAATGAAAAATGATAACAAAAATGTTTTAAACAATAAAAATAGGGAGGGTGGTGACTTTGCCAGTAGCAAATTAACATATAAACACATCCTCTTTAGGATATTCAAAATGTGTTATATATACACTATGAAATACTATCATCTACCAAAAAGAATGAAATAATGTCTTGAAGCAACTTAGATGGAATTGAAGAACATCTTCTCAAGTGAGTCAACTCAGGAAGAAAATCAAGCACCACATGTCCTCACTTATAAGTGGGAACTGTGCTAAGGATCTGTTTGTAAAGACATAGAGTATGGTATAATGGATACAAGAAACTTAGAAAGGAGGACAGGGTGAAGGGGTGGAGGGATGAAAAATCAGCTATCAGGTACAATGTGCACAGTTGGAAGTGGTGGGGACACTTAAAGACCAAACCAGAGGCTATTTGTACCCCCTAAAGTCATTGAAATAAAAAAAGAGAAAAGAAATACATCCTTCTGCCAAACACTTCCAAAAATTGATGGCCAATAAGAAAATAAAACAAACTTGGTATTCCAGGGTGATATAGCAAAGAATTTCACACAACTATGACACTACAGAGGAAGCATTAAGGAAAATATGTTGATAAAATCGTGAAAATTCTTTCCAAGTCCTATCCTCTGGTCAGAATCAGACTGAGAGAATGGATGAACATCTCAGAGTAAAGTCAAGACTAAACTATTCACAATAGATGACATTACCTACTGCCTTCATGAATTCTCCAGTCATCCAGACATGGGGGGAAAAGGCACTTACAAAAGAAAAATATCATATTAAGCTGGCTCAGACTTCTCTACAGCAACATTCAACATGAAAGGATCTTGGTAATGGAGAATCCTTAAATAAACTACTTGATGATGAAATCTAGCCAGACTAAAGGTAAATGAAGAAGTCATGATTTTCAAAAAGAAGCACAACAGTCAATGCAAGAAGATAGAGTCATATCTGCAATCCTGAGAGGGAAAAAAACAAAAAGGCATATAACTGCATACCCATTAGTCAATTATTTTCTGGATATAAGGCAAAAGGTTTCTTCTAATATGCACACAGTCAAAAAAACTCTATAAGACCCATGTGAAAAAATTACTTGATGATGCCATCAGTTCAACTAAGAGATTATTCAAAATATAGAGCTTAAGGACAAAGAAGTTGTGGTCAAAGAACTAATGGCTAGCACTGAATGATTTTAAACATAGAAAACTAAGCAGTTATGGGAATTAGGATTTTAGAAGTCAATTTAAATGCTAATAGCTTTGACAAAACCAACATAACTAACAAAATAATAACTACTGACTAAATTTTTTTTCATGGAGCTTAAAAAAAATCTTAAATTTTTTGTGTTAACTTCATTTTACTCTGAATTTTTTTCTGCTAAATTCAAGTTCATTTCAATGAATTCCTTTCAAATTTGAAATGGATATAGTACAATCCCACTTTTATGAAATTACTTTATGCATCTACCCAGTCATTCAGTCATTTCTGAATTTTCAGAGTGATTCATATGGAATGATATTCACCAATGCTAATGATGGTTGTTTCTGGATAATGGACATTGAGGTAACTTTGTTATATATTTCTGTTTAGCTTCATTTTTAAACATATCAAACAAGTACCTACTGAAACAGTAAAGTTATTTGATCAAAAATAAACAAAGCACAGAAATAAGATTGCTGAACCAGTAATACCAATAAACAGGAAAAATCTTTAAACTCCATTAAAGAACCTACTTTAATCACGCATCAATTTATAAACAATTCAGATGTTAATTATAAATCATTCTCATGGATTCACAGAAAGCAATGAATTCTATGTAAAGGCATTCGTTAGTTGATCTATAAAGCTACTACATATTTGATAAAGTAAAGAAACTTTATTTCTTTAAAACTGCTTCATAAATTAGATTTTTAATAATTTAAAAGAATTTTACATCCATTTTCTTTGAAAACTTGCTTTATTGCTGTCATATTTATTAAGCAGTGTAAGACTGGCATTAGTCAACATTTTGAAATGTACAATTGTTTTCAATTCCCAGTCAAAATATAAAAAGAAAGTTAGTTCCTTGAGACATCTTATTTTCCTTTATAATAGTGTTTTGCATTTTATCAAGCAAATATTTTAGCTTACTTCCCACACATTTGTCAAAATCTCACTCTAAACTATCAAAGATTCATGTTTTTCAGTCTCCAAACTATGCATTTCCACCAACTGGACAGATATTTTGTCTGTGTTTTTATTCCTTCATTTATTGTATGATTTTCATGGAGTCATCCAACTGTGGGTAAAATATAAAAAATTCAGTTTGTGGCACGATTATGCCCAATTTCATTAAATTACTTTTGGCAAATGGTGGTGGCTTTTAACAATAGTTTTCAAACACCTGATAAGTAATTGCTAGTAACTCTGTCATTGTCTGATAGTGGAATGAAGAGCCAACACTGCAGTGCAGCAAACCCCCATTTGTGTTGTACTGCAAAGCTTTCTGGCCAAGCAATTCCTCCTGACTGTCATACTGTGGAAGTTACAGGGCTTTGCTGCAATGTAGGTTTCTGACTTATGAAGAAGGGCCAAGAAGGAAAAAAGCATGGAGATATACAAATGAGTACTGGAAGCCAAATTTGGTTTCTCTTCTTACCTGACTGGACAACATCTGGCCACCAAGGAAGGGCCTATCATCTTCTTTAGAACTTTAATTACTTAGACACCTTAATTTCTTTTTTCTTTTCTTTTCTTTTTTTTTTTTTGAGTTGAAGTCTCACTCCGTCGCCCAGACTGGAGTGCAGTGGCCGCTCCCGGCCACCACAGCCTCAACCTGCTGGCCTCTGGCGATCCTTCCACTCAGCCTTCCAAGTAGCTGGAATTACAAGCATGCACTACCACGCCCGGCTGATTTTCTGATTTATTGTAGAGATGAGGTCTCACCAAGTTGCCCAGGCGGGTCTCGAACCCGAGGGCTCAGGCAATCCACTCACCTCAGCCTCCCAAGGCACGGGATTACAGGCTGAGCCACCAAGCCCGGCTTGCCACCTTACTTTCAATCCCCTAAATTCGTTCAGTGTTCAGAGACTCACTCACCACTAGAGGTAATTGCTGGGCCCCCAAGGCTGCAGTGCCTTCCAGATCCTTCTCTAGAAAAGGAAGTTAAAGAAACCAAATAGACAAGTTACTACTTTCAACTGGGCACAGGATCATTATTTGGTCATTCCCTGATTGTTTATTGAGCGCCTACTATCTGCCAGGCACTGATCTAATCACTAGAGGTACTATGGTGGCAAGAAAGACAAAAGCCCTTTTGAATTGTGACAAAATGAGAAATATATTTTGGTCTCTGCCCCTGATTTCTGGAACATACCTCTCTAGAGTTATGATTTTTTTTGTTTGCTAATAAGGTGACTGGTGGCTGGGGACCCTAGAATGCTTTAGAATGGGAGATGGTCACCAGAAAGACCAAGATATGATTAAACTTTCAGTCCCACCCTACCTCCACCTCCAGGCAGGGGAGAAGGGCTAAAGGTTGAGTTGATCACCAATGACCAAAGACATAATCAATCATGCCTAAGTAATGAGGCCCCCATAAAACCTCAAAGGGGTAGGATTTGGATGAGGTTTCAGATGACAACACATGGAGGTGCCTGAAGACTGGTGCTCACGGAAGAACCTTAGAAGCTCTGCACCCCTTTCACATACCTCACCGTATGAATCTCTTCATCTGTATGCTTTGCAATATATTTTATGATAAATGCATAAATGTAAGTAAAGTGTTTTCCCTGAGTTCTGAGTGAAAATTTGTTGACTCCAAGAAGTAGTTGTGGGAATCCCACTTTATAGCTGGTCAGTCAGAAGTATAAGTGACAGTCTATGGCCTGCTTTTGTCGTCTGATGTGGTGGGAGTTTTATGGGCCTGAGCCCTTAACCTGTGGGATCTGACAACTTTCTCAAGGTAGATAGTGTCAGAATTGAGTTAAGTTGTAAGACACCAGCTGTTGTCCACTGGAAAGTTGCTTGGTGTGTAGGGAAATTTCCCACATGCATTTTGGTGACCAAAGGTGAGATATACTGTGTTGACTGTCAAGTGCCTGTATAAGGAAGTAGGGAAGAACATTTTTTTTTTCTCCTCAAAGGTCTATTTTCATATAGCTTACATTTTGCTATAGGAAGAGAAACAAACAAATAACTATATATCATGTTTTTAGTATGAAAAATAAGACCATGTAAGGGGGTTATTGAAAGACTATTGTGGGGGCGGGACACTCAGAGATAGGTCAGCTATAAAATGGAAAAAAAAGTTTAACCTCTTTAAAAGCAATTCCAACTTTACACTGGAAAATTGTCTCTATATTGCACATCAGGGACTTCAATTATGCCTTCCATATTTACCCGAAAGTGATCTCTTTCTCCTCTAAGCTGTCATCGTTTTTCACTTAAAACCCTTGCCTAATGCTTTATAAAACAATTATTACTATCAAGTCAATCTCTCCTACTATAAAGGAATCACTTTGAAATCAAGGACAGTTTTTTATTCATCTTGGTATCTGTTATAGATTGATTTGTGTCATCTCAAAAAGATACGCTGAAGCCCTAATCCCCACTACCTCAGAATGTCATCTTATTTGAAAAGAGAATCTTTACAGAGGCCATCATGTTAAAAGGAGGTAATTAGGGTAAACCCTAATTCAATGTGACTGGAGTCCTTTTAAAAAGGGAAAATTTGGACACAACAATAGACATTCTCACAGAGAGAACACCATGTGAGGACTGAGGATTGGTGTGATGTATCTAAAAGCCAATGAATGATAAAGATTGTCCACAAACAACCAGAAACTAAGAGACAAGGAAGGATCATCTATTAGCACGCTCTGAGGGAGTGTGGCCCTGAGTACACCTTGGTTTTGAATTTCTAGTCACCAAAGCTGTGAAAGAATAAATTTCTATTGTTCTAGGTTACCTACTTAGTGGCACTTTGCTATGGCAGCCCTAGCATACTAATATAGTATCACTCCAAAAGCTTAGAATGAATACTAAATATTTGGTGAATAAATTAATAAAGCACTTTATAAATAAGTGATTTTTGTGTTCATTTTGCTAATGAAAACTTCATGCATAAATATATTTGAATTCTGTATATGACAAAAGATTTGGTTGACCCCCAAAGCTTAGATGTTTCTATAACAAAGAAATAAGGTTTTGTGATAGTGTCCCTTTTACTTAATAAACATCATTTCTTTAGATATATATAGTTTAGCCCAGGAGGGGATATGTACATAAGGCCTTTAATTTGCTGGAAGAGAAGAAATGGAAATCAAAAACCAGAGTTGATGACTTGGAGATACCTCATAATTCAAACTACAAAGGGAATCAAGTCTAAGAGGCTAGTCGTCAGTGAAATATTTAAACTGTGATTTTGTGGAACAGAAAGCACTGAAGCAACACTTTCCCTTAGCCCTGAAATCTTCCCAATGTGGAATGCACATAGTTCTGCCTTTAACATCTACTCATTATCAAATGGTTTGGGAAATGCCCTATCTACAACTGAGCTTCTTGTTCTCAAAGAAGTCAAACAGTTCACTTATCCAATCCATAGGACCAGCTAGATCTTGGTTAGCATCTTGAATAGCAAATAAACACAAGCCCAAATGACTTCAGGGAGTCACTGTATTATAATATTAAAAATCATAGGATTTGGTGTCAGATAGATCTCAGTTTAAATCTGACCTCTACAAGTTACTAGCTGTGTGATTTTAAGCAAGTTATTAAACTTTTCTCAGTCTCTGTTTTCTCATGAATAAATAAGAAAAATTGATAACAGAGATATCTTAAAGGTTTTGCTGTAGCAACAAACAGTCCTGAAAAATTTTACCTAAGAAAATTGTTATCCACAATCTCTTCTAGGCCTACTAAAACATGTCTCTGAATCTTTGTTTGTTTGTTTAAATCAAGGTAATGTTTGCTAGCTGCCAAAAAAAAAGAAAGAAAGAAAGCTGGGCTAGGTGGCTCAGCCTGTAATCCCAGCGCTTTGGGAGGCTGAGGTGAGTGGATTGCCTGAGCCCCCAGGGTTCGAGACCCACCTGGGCAACTTGGCGAGACCTCATCTCTACAATAAATCAAAAAATTAGCTGGGTGTGGTAGTGCGTGCCTGTAGTTCTGGCTACTTGGAAGGCTAAAGCGGAAGGATCCCCAGAGCTCAGCAGGTCGAGGCCACGGTAGCTGGGAGCGTACCACTACACTCCAGTCTGGGCGATAGAGTGAGACTCCAACTCAAAAAACAAAAAACAAACAAAAAACCCCACAAAAATCCTGAAATTTCACTTGCTTAATGTAATAAAGGGTTAACTTTTATTCACTTCACAACTGGATATGGGTCAGAGGGCTATCCAGGACAGCTCTCTTCCAAGTAATGACTACTACCATCTTGTAGTGCTGACATTTTAAACATTAGCCTCTGAAATCTCCAAGGGGGAAAAAAAAAACAAGGAGAGTGTAGATGATCATAATAGGGTTTTACAGCTAGTTCTAAAAGTGGTGTATTTCAATTCTGTAACATCCCATTGGCCAGATTCAGTTACATAGCCCCCCAGATATCTGTAAGGAAGGTGGGGAAATGTAGTCTTCCTGTGTGTACAGCAAGAGGAAATAGGATGAATGAGCATCTAGGTCCTCTTTGCAATAGCCTTATTTCACATAAAGGGAGTTGCAAGGTTTACAACCTGTTCAAGTCAGTTTTATTTCGAACTGAACAAATGTACATAATTTCAGGGAGGTTTTTATACTTTGATATAAATACTTGCCTAGGAAGCATTTTTCTTCCAACTATACTCCGCAGTAGTTGCTTTCTTTTCTCTAGTGAGCGGACTTCAGAAAATGGTGGTTAAATTCTCTGTGATAAGCTAGTATGATGTACATAGGCAGAGCACAATGGCATGTTATCCAGTTAGGCACTGCTTATGCTCAGATCTCTCCACCCAAGAATAGGGTCTGTATACCCAAAATGGTTCCATAAATTACTACTTGACTTCCAGGAGATGTACTAGCAAGGGAAAGTATAGTCCATGTGATAAAAGTCACAATATTTTTGAATAGAAAGAACCTTTAGAGGTTGCAAAGCATATGTGGCCAGGAAAAATGTTTGATGCAGTTTTATAGGAAGTGCCATGGTGCATATGTTTCTTCATCTTCAGATTTGATCAAGAAAGGTGTTATTTTTCTTATTCAAAGGAGCTAAAATCATTTTGTCCTTTCATGGTGATGCAGCAGGAAATCAAAAGAGAGGAATTAGCAAGATTTAAGATACTGAGTGTTCAGATTAGAGCCACTGGAAGAGTTTCAAGTTCACACTAACAAAAGAGAAGCCATTTCTGAGTAAGCAGTAACACTAGCAGGCTGTGTTTTGGTGCTAGTATTGTGGTGGGGTGAGGGCGTTTACTTAACAATTCAGAGACAAACACTCTTTATCTAAAGTGAATTTTGGCAAAGGTCATAAGAAAAAGTCATAATTTTTTGCAAAAAGTAACACATGGACCTGAAAGAAAATAATAACATCACAGTGTAGACACACATAAAAGTTAACTCCAAAAATATTGAATAAATAAATGAATAAGGTAGAAATGTGATGAGCAAGGTGCTGCTCATGGGTGAGTTGGGAAGAGCAGAAGCAAGGGATCAAGATAAGAAGAGACAGGTAGGATTTATTTATTAAGTGTCTAAGAAGTGCTGTTTTTGAATTTTGCATACATAGCAGCTATGGGGTTTGCTCTCATCTCACAAAACCACACACTGTGCAGGTTTTTAGACGGTATGGTAACAACATTCCACATGTCCTTTTCACCCAAGTTCCTCAGAAGTATTAAAGTCATGTGTCACCCTCAAGGTCGACTTTATTAGCCTGAATGGAAAAAGAAATCTGAATAAACAAAGCCAGTGAACAAATATTCCACACAACATCAGTCAAATCCTACTGACTATCAAGAAAGACCGATTAACTTGTTTTCCCTATTTCACAAGAACCAAGAGTGGAATTGCTCATCTATCATGAGAAAGACTATTCTAACAATATGACCAGCCAGCTAATAAATGGTTTGCAATTTACTAGTTTTTTTCCAAGAGATTGTGCCTAAAATTGTGTATAAATGTACCCTTTGACTAAGAGATCATACTTCTAAGAAAGACATATTGGCAAAATATGTACAAAAAATATACAAGACTATTCATCTAACCCTATACATAATAGGAAAAGATTGGGCACAATTCAAATGTCCACCAGTAATGTTTGAGTAAATAATATTATATTCATATAAAGTAAAAAACAGCTGTTGTGTCCAAAATACTCAGTTGCCGATGTAAAGAGGCTTCCATGACCAAAGATAAAAACAGTTGGGGCATCTTTTAGAATATTTTCAACAGATTAAAATACATGAAGTATGTACAAATCCATGTGTTCATAGGAGTAATTTTTAAATGGTCATTGTTCACCTTTGGAGGATACTAGGGAATGAACTCATAAGCACTGGCTTACAATTTTTTAAATAAAAACACAAACAAAACTAAAAAAAAATCTAGGGAGAAAAGGGATAACATGAAAAAGCCAGTAATATAAACTATACTTCTTTAAGTAAACTTGACTTATAGAATTCATTTTACATAATTTATAAAAGTTAAATTCAATCTATAAAATTACAAAACAAAATGAAACATATGAATCTAACTGCATATCAAGTTGGTAGCAAAACAACACACAGGAGGATCACTTCAAAGGACTTTTTGGAAAACTAATCAAAAGAAAAAATATATAAAATTAAATTAAACTTTAAGAAATCACATTTATGGTGGTAGTTCTAAATTTTTATTCTAACAATCAAATATATGTATTGCAGAATAAAACAGGTATGTCAGCATCATTGGGAAGTGGCATTTTCAACATGAGAGAAAGGATAAATAAATCAAAAAGGTTAACTAAAACTTGCATAATCCTGAATTTCAACTAGAAGATCAGTGTGAACTCATGATGTGGTTTTCCTTAAATAAAAATATTTCCTCTCTCTGTTCACTAAAATGTACTTGAAACAATAATCAATATAATAGCTACAAGGATCCTGAGTGCCAGATTGTGGACTTGAAACACTATTTCCCACTAAAAGAAAGCACAGATCCTTGTAAAGAAAGATTACAGCTCTGAGGCTAGCAGTGAACAAAGTGTGCCTGGACCACATTGTCATATAAGAAGGCATAGAAGCTACCAGGCTACTGGGGTTGTATGATAAAAACACAGGCACCCATTGAAGACATTCCATTTAACCAAAGATGGTACCGTTTGATTCCCAATTATAATAATTATTTGCATGGATTAAGATGTGTTTAACATATATTTTTAAATCCACATGTTCATTGTGACACTAAAACAAAATATCCTTTGTTCAACTTTGAAGAATGCACCAACTTATTATTCTGAAAACAAACAAAGAAAAAAATCAGCCCTTGACCCTTTCCTTTACTAAATGAATTGGTCATCTATCATGAGAAAGTTTATTCTAACAATATGACCAGCCAGATGATAAATAGTTTACAATTTACTAGATTTTTTAAAAAGAGATTGTGCTAAAATTCTGTATAAATGTACCCTTTGGCTAAGAGATCATAATTCTAGGAAAGACATGTTGGGGAAAATGTGAAAAACTATGTACAAGACTATTCAGTGCAGCACTATGCATAATAGCAAAAGATTATGCAAAATGAATCGTGCCATTTGATAACTAAATAATAGTGAGGAAAGTGTCCCTTCATAGAAGTGTCCCAGCTAATGAATGAAGAGGGAATAATAGAATTAAAATATCGCCATTTTGCAACTTGACAGTAAAATAACTGTGACATCACAGAAAGAAAAACAATCTAGTAAAGTTTAAGATAGCATATGCTAAAGCCTACAATTCCAGTTCTTCATATGTACCAGAGAAACTTTTGCATATATGTACCAAGAGATATATATCAGAAGGTTCATAGTAATACTGTCTGTAATTTTAAAAAACATGCATGGCAACATAGATATCTATAAACAGTACAAAAGATAAACAACCGAAACCAGTGATATTTATTTTAATACATTTATTCAGTTCTTCCCATTTCTCTAGACCTCTGCAAACAAGGTTGGATTTGAAGGGTATGTCTGTATGTGAAATTTTGGGAAATAAAAGATAAATAACAGAATAGTTCTGCAATGAAATACAGCGGCACAATGAAAACAAATGAACAACCACACACAACATCGAATCAAAGGGGTTAAAATGAAGAAAAAGCACCGAAGAATACATTCAGTGTGATTCCATTTATATACAAATCAAAAGACAAGTTACATAAGTCATGGTTTCAAGATACAGACAGTGTGGCATTAATATCAAGTGATATGAGTATAATTGACTCAAAATTCAAAATAACATCCCATATGCGTGATGGGGGTATACGAGATTAAAAACAAACATGCAAGAGGCTTCAAATGCACTAATAACATTTCATTTCTTAAATTTGGTGATAGGCATGTTATTCCATGTTATTATTATTTTAAAATAGTGTTTGTACATTATATATATTTGTATGTGCATATATATACATATATGTGTATGTGTCTATCTACAGGCACATACAAAAGAATGAGATATAAAATTTATAGAACAACATTTGAAAAATAAGAGAATTAGACTGAAAATTAGTAAATAAGGTACATAAAATTTAAGAATTAAATGAGGCTATTACAAACCTGCAAGAAAATCTCAGTTTTTCAATTCTGAATCACTATAAGAGTACTTCATTAATCAAACATTTATTAAGTGCCTTGTGACAGATAATGTGCATGATGGGCATGTAGTGACAATAACAGACACACAATCCCTGCTCGGTAGTTGGGGTATGAAAAAATGAACAAGAAAATAGCCCAAATGTGTAATAACAAACTGATGTGAGAATATTAGTATACCAATCAAAGTTTACTGATTAGGTTTGTGTCAGGAACTACTGTAAAGGGTAGACTTACCATTTTACAGAGAAGAGAACATAGACACACCTATGTTAAGCATCATTCCCAAGATCAAATAGCTTATAAGTGGAGCAACTAAGAGCCAACCCCAAGGCAATCTGATGGCAAAGCCCCAGTGCCTATGCAACACTAAGTAGGAAAAAACGTGATTTATGTGGAGAAAAGTGGGGCTTACTTTAGCTTCTATTGGTCAGGGTAGATCTCTCTGAGCACCTGAGAAATACTGCATTAGGGAGAACTCATTGGCTCTATGTAAGTATTAAATGATCTTCTAAGTGGTAGGAAACCTAAAGGAAAGATTGCCAAATGGAGAATACAGAAGAGGAAGGTCATTCTGTTGGGCTTAATGGGAGTATGTGGCAAAGGGAAACTGAGTGAATGTTTGGCCTGGCAAGGGAGGCAAAAAAGCAGAATAGGGATATCAGGTTCCACCATTCCTGAAGCAAGTCTACTGTGACTCCACCCTGGGCCACTCTGGGCTCCAGGAACACTCCAAGGGACTAAACAGCTGCTTCTTAATACCTTTCTTTACTTTTTGTTTTCCTTACTAAAGCCTCATCACATTCTCCTTGGGTCTAGGCCCATGTTGAGTGTATCAATCTTGGCTACTATATCAAGGCAGCTATACTCTAAACAAATGGCAATCCTTTGCACTAAACAGCAGGCCAGCTTCCACACATAAATAAATAACTGAGTATGAGAAGATGATTGCAATACACTTCAAAAGTCATTCCAGACATGGCCCACTAAACAGCCCTCCAAAATATGGTGCCATTTGGCATAAATGTCAGAAAGACTTGTCCATGTCACTGCAATCATCATTTGACTTAGGGACAGGAGATTCTGCAAGAACCCACAAATAGACTGCAGTTTTAATAAAGACCATTTTAAGAAAATACTAGATGATTTTTTTTAAGGGATGACAATTTTTGAAGACAAAGTTGAATAACAGAAAATTTGCACAGAAATGAATCTTGTTGATATCATAAGGAAATATTCCACAATATATACATATATCAAAACATCAAGTTTTACATCATGAATACATACAATGTTTTCCTGTAAAATAAATATAGGAGAATGCATAAACAAACAAAAAAAAATACTGCACATTCAAAATTAGTGTAGCTTCAAGGAAAACATTTTAGTTCTCTTAAATCTTATTTGAAACTAATACCCTCAAGTGTACAGAAGCAGATTTTCTAGAGAATGCCAATTTCAAGGATAGTTTGTTTCCTGATATGTTGTTAACCTAATCTGAAGAACCAGAGAGATGGGGAAATATATTTGGTTAGCCTAACAAGAAACCCTAAACTATGACTGCCGATGTAGAGAATGCAATTTTTAAAAAGAAAGAAATGTAAAAACCCATTCATGTGGTACATCAATGTTCTCTTATCCAGAATGTTTCTTCATATAAATATTAGAAATTCTAAATCACTGAATGGTCAAGGAAATATTCAGTTGAATGGTTCACAGATGTATTAGCTGTTTCACTATGAGGATGATGCTGTCAAGAATAAGAAATATGATAATAATTTAAGAATTGGAGGTACTAACAATAGATATTTACAATATTTGTCAAGTTGTGTATTTTCAAAAGGCTTGCTGCTTTAAAAAATCAGTGTATGAGATTAACTATTGGGAACAGAAGAAGCCAAGCATAACACAAAAATGAGTCTAGCAAAACCACTCTCCTCTGGAGCTTCTAACCATCCTGAGGCATGCTGATGGTTACAGCGTCTTTGTGGATGTTTGACGCTGTAAACAGAGTTGTCTTTAGTAATTAAGTTTTGAAGTAGTAATGCAGGGATCAGTGTATGCCATGATAATTGTGAAAGAATTTCTGCTGAGTTTAATGACAGACAAGTAGTTTGAAGGAGTATTAGTCATGAAGAAGTCGTTTGCTATGAAACTTTTGTGTCTATTTTGAAAAGTGAGAAGGAACAAGAAAATTATCTGAGGAAAAAGATCTAATTCTTATCAGGAACATAAGAAGCTTTCTCTGAAACTTCAATAGAAAGAGTTGGTTTTATTTTCTTTTAAATTTTTCACTATTACACTGCATGTAGCCATTACTAATTCTGTGCCACATACTTTGTCAGACACTCCCAAGAGGTGAAAAGTATCATAAGCAACTACAAAGTAGACTTCAAGCTTAAAGCTAAAATAGTGAATTAGAGAACCAAAGAACTTCTACTATCTGATTCAGCCTGTATGTAGAACATGTAAAATAAAATGTGTTTTATGTATTTCACAGTTAATATTGGATTCATTTTACAGTAGTTTGTTATATTTTATTAACAGTATTTTAAAAAAACATCTGCACTTTTTCAAGATGTATTTTATAAAGTACTTTGGTTACTGTCGAAATTTCAGAATTCTTCTTATAAATTGGAGGATGGGATGTATTTTATATACAGCCAATTTTACGTCAGACATAATGTTCTGTTTATCAGATAAACCATTTTTTAAGAAACTATTAAAATTTTGAATAATTTAATAATTGTATTTCATTGTTTACTTTAGCATTTGTAAAGTTAGTTTTCATGAATTGGTATTGTTTTTGTATCTAGGTAACTCTTACAAAATTGAAGTTTCTTTTTCTCTCTGAGTAATCTCTCATATCATGGTTATAGCTAAGGAAGAAAAGAAAGCTGTGTTCTCTGCAGAAGAATATATATAATCTTTTATAATATATACAGGATATATATGTGCATACATATGTATGAATTATGACATTGTGAATATATATAACATATATGCAAAGCTCTTCATTTTATCTATACTAACAAGGAGGAGTAGCAGCAATGACTAGGAGGATAAGGAGGAGAAAAAGTAGAAGGATGCGGAGAAAGAGGAAAAAAGAGGATAAGGAAGAGGAAGAACAGCACCATGGGTACATGGTCCAATAGCAGGTGAAGTGAGAGCCACCTAGAAGTCCAAACTTCAACTGCAGGCAGACTACTTATATAGTGAATCCTCACTTGTACCCCACAACTCTATAATAAATAAATATATTAAAATTTTAAAAATAAGTAAATATAAAAATGAAAAAAAAAGGAGGAAGAAGGAAAAGGAGGAAGAAATAGGTGAAAGGAGGAAGATGAACAAGGAGAAGGGAAAAGATGGAGTGAAGGAGGAGGAAGGAGAAAGTGGGAGAAGAGAAATAAGAAGGTAGAAGAAAATACGAGAACAGTAAGATATATTGTATCCCATCTATTTCATGGAATTTTCAGTTGTCAAATATGTCTAAGATGACTAGTAATTTTCCAAACTCTTTTAAACATAATACATAACATAAAAAGCAGAATACATAGTTGTATGCACACGGTGTTTAAAACTATGTAAAAAGATATGTGTTTGTGGGCATTACTTAAAAGAGAATTTTTTTTTTTTTTGAGTTGGAGTCTCACTCTGTCGCCCAGACTGGAGTGCAGTGGCCACTCCTGGCCACCGCAGCCTCGACCTGCTGGGCTCCAGCGATCCTTCTGCCTCAGCCTTCCAAGTAGCTGGAACTACAGGCACTCCTGGCTAGTTTTTTTGATTTATTGTAGAGATGATGTCTCGCCAAGTTGCCCAGGCGGGTCTTGAACTGGCGGGCTCAGGCAATTCACTCACCTCAGCCTCCCAAGGCGCGGGATTACAGGCTGAGCCACCAAGACCGGCTAAGAGAATATTTTTAAAAGAAGTTGTTTTGGATCATGGGATTAAGAATAGAAGATTCTTTAAAAATTTTTTAGTACTGTGGTATTGTTTTTACATGGAAACAAAATGAATTAAGAAATTGGTCATTATAGTTAAGTAACCAAGATGGCTATGATAAAGAGCCAAAGATTTATCTGAGACTGATTTTTCAACTAAAAAATTAATCCCCATTACTTATTTTCAACATACGTTTTCTTACTCACACACAATTTAGTGGCAAGATAGGAAGTATAAGGAAAAAATATAGCCATCATAAAATGGGAGCAAACTGTACTGAGCAAGAGAAGTTGCCAGAAGAGGCTTAAGTGTGCATCTTAAGAGTAGCAAACTATGCAGCAGGGAAAACCACATCCGCCTCCAAGTCTCCCATGAAAATACAATCTGAATTGAAAGCTAAGGTGTGTGGAATATAAAATAAAATAAATAAGCCTCCTCATTAAAGTGCCTAGACTTTCCATTTTGTGTGCTAGTTTTAAATAAATGTATCCCCCCCAAAATGATGAAGCATCTAAAAATAGTATTCTCTATTTTTCAGCTAACTCCTTGCACAAAGATTAGAAATGCAGCATAGGCTAAAATTTTGCAGGTCTATTCTTGACCAGATGTTACCTATTGGTCACACCTGAAAAAGGCTTTAATGGTCCTTTCTTTTCTGGATATTACTATTGTTAGCATAATTTCCCTGGCCTGGGGATAAGTGCTTCCAAAAGGAAAAAAAATGGCTGAGACCTAGAAGACAGTGATTTTTCATCGAGGATAGACTGCAGGGTTAGGGGAAACAGAGTAATTATCTTTAGCAATGAAATTCTGTTTTTCTAAGGCCATTGGGGAGGGGGCGATGTGAAGGAATAAATAGGTCAGCTCGTTTTTTAATTTTTTTTATTTTTTCAGATTCACTGGGTCAGCAGCTCTTTGCCTGCTCTAATACAGAAGAGTGGGAAGTCTGACAACTCATGGGTCAGCAGAGCATATGCTGCTTAAATAAAACCTATCAACACATTTTGATATGGCTGGTCTTCAATGACTTGCCTTTCCTACAAAAATATCAACAGCTTAGTTCCCACATTTTCGACTGTTCTACATCTCAGTGTCAGCCTTTCACTGACTAACCACATTTTGTTTCCAGAGTGGGTATACAGAACTTGTAATCTTTCATAAAATTGCACATCTCCCTGAGCTATGAATATTTTTCAAGCACTGAGTGAAACTAGAGAACCAAGACTGTTCAAATTGCAAGCTTCCAACTGAGCTATGGCCACCAGTCTGGAGAGTAATAAGGTCTGATAACTGGAGAAGAATCAGGTGAATCTCCCATAAACTTATTCATGTGCAGTGTAAAGCACACTGGGAGCATCGAACTACTCATTCACTGGTCTTTTTTCTGTGAAAGCTGATGTCTTTAGAGAAATTTTCTGAGTATTTTCTGATTACCACACTCCTGCCCCAGCTCCAGAAATAGGTATGCATCATCCACAACCTAGAATTTTCTATCAAAAGGAGTTTCAAACTTCTGACTAGGTGTATTGAACTCCTTCCCCTTCACGTGCGCGCACACACACACACACACACACACACACACACACACACACACACAGAGTCTCTGGACCCAAAATATTGATATGAAAAATTACAACTTCTAACGCATTTCTTAACTACCATGGTTCAAAGCTGTGTCTGCATTACTGATCCATTCCATCAAAACATGCACTAAGTTGTGAATCACTGTTGGAACAGAATTAGCAATAGAAGAGAAAAAATAAATGAGCAAGATGGCAAGATAAAAGTTGATGCTCGTGTAAGTACACTCAAGGGTTTGTTGGTGGGGAGGAGACACTGAGTGCCTGATGGAGATGACAGGAAGTATTCAATAATAAAACTAAGGCATCTCTGGAGTACTGAAAAGGAAGATGAATAGCAATCAGTAGACACACATAAGGAGGAGTCTCTCAGAGAATTTCCTGCTGAGAATATTAAGGAAAGTTTGCTCATATGCTTTAGTCTAACATTTAACATTTAATTAACACTTACTCTGTTTCAGGCACTGCAGTAATTGTTTTACATACATAAACTAATTTAATCATCACAACATGCTATGAGATAGTATAACTATCTTTATTTAAAGACAAAGAAATTGAGACACAAATGCATGCTTTTTACTACTCCACCACAATCTGTAGCAGGAGTTGGCAAACATTTTCTGTAAAGACAAATCATAAATACATTTAACCTCACAAGACACACACCATCTCTCTTCCAACTACACAACTCTGCTGTTATAATGTGACAGCAAAAGTAGACAATATGTACATGAATAGGTATAGCCATGTTCCAATAAACTCTCTTTACAAATAAACAAAAGTTGCAAGGCAGATTAAGCCCTAGGGCCATAGTTTGCAGACCCCTGATCTATATTTTTGGGACCCCAAGACTACTTGGTAAGAGACACATAAGGTCATTCTCTAAAACTGCAACTTGTAGGTAATAAGACTTTTTACCTTCTGTCAGGCATTTTGGTCCTATGTATCTGCATCACTGAAGCAGTATTCTTTAGGTGTGCAATGTGTCCAAGGAACATAACTCCAACTTATGAAAGTCCAAAAGACTCTTTGCCTTTAAAATAAACCATTAAGGAAGGATCCCAAGAAAATTCACATCACGATAGGAAAAGAAGTACAGGTATGGCATATTTAGACTTGTTCTGAGATCTTCCCTTTCCAAGCAAAATTAAAGACAGAACCCATCAAAATCATCCATCCTAAGAACAGTGTCATTTCAAAGGGCACAGTCATGCACCACATGAGGGCATTTGAGTCAACAATGAACCACATGTATAATGATGGTTCCTTAATATTTTAATGGAGCTGGAGTTGTGTAATAGTCTATACCATCATAGTTTGTATGAGTACACTCTTCGATGTTCGCCAAATGATGAAATCACCTATGGATGCGCTTCTCAGAATATATTCTTGTTGTTAAGCAATGCATGATTGTATTTGAGACAAAGGATAAGAAAGACACATCCTTATATTGTTTGTAATTTAATTTTAGAAATTTAAGCATAGATAGTTGTACATTGACTTTCTCTTATATACTATGTTCTGACAGTTACATTTGAATTGCCCTAATCAAGAATGCATTCACAGAGTTGGTTAGTTAGCATCTGAAGGATCTCATTTCAGAAGCCCTCACTCCAAAGAAAGCTACTACCAGTCTTCTAGATACAGCTATCTAAATCTGCAAGAAAGCGTTTATTAGTTAGCGTGACCATATATGGTTGTCTAGAAAGAGTTTACCTCAAAACTTTCCTGAAGGAAATTAGAAAATTTGGCAAAACCAGCAGATTTACACACAAAGTAGCAACCTTTGACTGATCCCGCGTGTTCGAGATCAGTCCAGGCAACTTGGAGAGACCTCATCTCTACAACAAATCAAAAATTTAGCTGGGTGTGGTAGCGCGTGCCTCTAATTCCGGTTACTTGGAAGGCTGAGGCAGAAGGATTGCTAAAGCCCAGCAGGTCGACGCTGGTGTGGCAGTGAGAGAGCCTCTGCACTCCAGCCTGGGTGATGGAGTGAAACTGCAACTCAAAACAAAAAAAAAGTAGCTCCCTAGTTTTAGAACTCTGCTTCTTTTTTATTCATATGCTGACGCTATATGATGAATTCTGTCACCTGAGCCTACTAACATGATAATTGACTGTGTGTCTTTGCCTCACAAAAAAATACGTCATGAAAAGTGCTTTGTCTAAGTGCCTAGCAGCCCTAAGAAGACAGAAAGTAGCAACCTTTTACAGAAATATGTTGTACAACTGTGTTTGTGCCTGCTCATTAATGAAAGTTGCCACATGAGCCATAATGTGGACTGACACTTGTTTCCATTATAACATACCACCTAGTAGCAAGGTTATGGGGAGGAGACAAAAAGCTCTTATGTACCTCAAATTTTCTGAAGCTAATGGTTTCTACCCAAAAAAACCCTAACAACTGTTTGCCCAATAGATTGATTTAGGTCAGGTTGCACAGATGCATTCATTTTATCTCCAGAATGTTTTTTGGTGCAGATTGTTTTATTCAGTACCACTGTGGATACCAAAGGCACAGAAGACATGGACTCTATTCTACAGGAAATCACAATTTGGTGTTATAGGGGAAGAAAATGTAGTGAGTATATTATAATGTTTTCTAAGGATTTGTATTGGTTATTCATTCTATTTATCAACCACATTCATATACATGCATTTTCATCAGTCTCATTTTACAGCTGAGGAAACCAGAAAATGAAAAATTATAAACACAGCTCAACAAAAATCTGATATTTCCCTAAAGCTTTTAAGTACTTATTAGCAAAAAATGATTGAAGAAGTAAGTAGAAAGCCACACAGAGGATTGCAAGCACGTTGTAGTTGAATAGAAGAATACAGAAGTAATTCAAAGAGTAAGATTTTTATCCAAATAGAGCTTGAAATTCCTACTACATAACCAATCACAGGAAAAAAACATGTTCAAGTGCATTGAGTCAATTCTCTCTGAAGAAAATTCACTCAAGTGTTGTACAGAGTGCAAGTTGTAAACAATTGAACTGCCACAATAAATCAGTCTCCCGAAATCTGTGCATGCAAGTACACATCTGGCCTTCATGCAGTCCATATTGAAACCAGAAACTGACTACTGGATAATCATGTTTTTGTAATTGTGCTCCTAAAATTGAATATCATAATTCAAAAAGGTTTTATTTCTAAGCAGTCTTGCATTTTAATCCAATCCTGTTTAATCTGACAGAATCACAGTGACCTCGAGTAAAGAAGTCATAGATGAAAAGATTGGAGATCACAAGAAAAAGACATCTAGTCTGTATTTCTTCATTGTTGTTGTTGTTGTCAGACTAGCTAGAACATAGAACATTTTAAAATTAAGCAGTATCCCCAAAATCCTTCTGTCACCCCTTAAAATGCAGCTGGGAAAGATAGTGGCATTCATTACACAGTAACAGCAATGTTGTAATTCCCCAGATCTCTTGAAACTGTGAGGAAGGAATGGTTGCCTGGCTTTGACACAGCCTTCCTATCTTAATGAAAATCAAAACTAAGCAGTTCTGCCATGTCGGTCACTATGCTCAGCAGAGCCTCATGATAAACTGCTTAATCTCTTCCAAGTCTAAAAAAAGAGTTAATTATCCAGCTTCACACACATACCAAAACAAATTCTAGCTATGGTGTCAGACTTCGCAGTTATATGACTTCTGGTGCATGTAGTAAACAATGTCACAGACTAGTGACTGGGAGTCCAGATTTCTAGCTAGTAAAATGCCAGTGGATCTGAATGTCCTATTGTTAGCTCTCCAAGTCAGTATCTGCCACACCATCTTCCTCACTTGGGCTTTCAAGAATTTCTAGCAGTTGGAGAGCAACTGCAGTAGCATCTCCTCCCTGGCCCTAGCAATTTCTCTACCTGTCCCCTCATGGCCTCCTGCATCTAAACTCCTAATACACACTTCCTGCTGCCCCCTTTCTCTATCTCCATATCCTAGCATGTATGTAAACTATCCTCTGATCTCAGTGTTTCTGAGAAAAAGTATTCCTTCTTATGACATTATTTGGCAATACCTAGGATAGCATATAAAAATACTACAGATAAACTATAGACAAACAGGAAAATATATGCACTGACAGGCTAAGTACAATTTTGAAGATAATCGTCAACTGAAATTCTTCAAATAATTTGAAATTGAGACCTCTGAAATATAAACTTTATTTAACAGTGAATGGTGAGAGAAGGGGAGGGAGTGGTGAGAGGTCAGGGCCTGAATTATATTAAATGAATATCTATTCCCTTTAACTTCAAATAGGCCGCGAGGGACTGAAGCCAGAGTCATTAGACAAAGTCATGGAAAATTCAAGAATAAAAAGTAGGAAACAACACGTATTGAACTGACAGCTTATTCAGGTTGTAGGTGGGAAGTTATGTGCTCAAATAATGAACCAGAAAGAGAGAACAAAGAGGCCTACTAGAAAAAGTCTTCTACCTAATATTTCTGTCAACAGAAGGAGAAAACCCCAAATGGGAATACTGTATGCACTGACTGATGATCATAGTGACAGTTGTCATTTTGAAGTGGTCACACACATTCTCTGTTTTGCAGATAGGCAGCAGGCATAGCAAAATGCACATGGTCTTATAGAATGAAATCTTGGCTCTCATAAGGCAGAAGTTTTCAATCCTAATACATGAAAGAATCACCTAGAAGATTTTAAAAATGCAAATACCTGCACCCCACCACAGATTTATTTGGTGAGGCACAGACATTTAGATACTTTTTAAAGCACCTTGGGTGATTCTAATGTGTACTCATATTTGGAAATCTTGGTCCTAGCGCTGCAGTTCTTAGAGTGTGATCCCTGTCCCAACAACATTAGCATCACCTGGGAACTTATGAGAAACGCAAAGGCTCCAACCCCACTCCAGACTCACTGATTTAGAAAATTGAGGAAGGGCCTAGGAAACTTTTACCAAGTCTTTCGAGTAATTCTGAAGCACCCTAAAGTTCAAGAAGCACTACTATAAAACAATGCTTCTAAAACCTTGATTTTCATAAGAATAACCTTGAGATCTTGCAAAAATGCAGATTTTATTTAGTAATTTAATAATTCTGAGATGAGGCCTGAGATTCTACATTGCCAACATGCTCTTAGGTACTAAAATGTTGAGAAGCAAGATATCTTACTCCATTTTCCGTTGCCTATAACAGAACACATGAAACTAAGTAATTAAATGTAAGAAAAGTACATTTATTTCTTAGTTATAGAGACTGAAAAGTTTAAGGTTAAGGGACTTCACCTGATGAGGGTCTTCCTGCTGGTGAAAACTCTGCAGAGTCTCAAGGAAGTGCACAGCATCACATGGCAAAGAATCAGAGTGTGCTAGCTCAGTTGTCTTTTCCTCTTCTTTTAAAGCCACCAGTCCCACTCCTGTGATAAATCACTAATTTGTTAACCTATTAATCTATAAATGGATTAACCCATTCATTAAGACATATCCATCTTGACCCAGTCACCACTTAAAATTCATACGTCTCAATAAAGCTACATTAGAGATAAAGCTTCAAAAGGAGTTTTGGAAGGGATAAATACTAAAAACATAGCACAAATGTATGTTAAATTATTGTTCTCCAGCTTTGCTGTGCATAAGAATGGGCAGCATGCTTCATATAAATGCAGATTTCTTGATCCAAATGTTTTTGAGTTGCCATGTAGGAAGTGAGACCTACGAATTGTAGCAAGAAGCTCAGGTGATTTTTACGAAGGCTTCCTTAGGTCACACTTTCTAACATTGACCTAAAAACAAGCTCTGAGACTTGAACTAGGGCAAATCACTTGATCTCTCTGGGTCTTTATTTCCTCATCCGCCAAGTGAGGCACATGGCACCTCCACTGACCTCAGAGACTTGTTATCAAGATTAACTGAGATAATGCTGGTGAATTTGCCAAGCAATTCACACCAGGGACTAGAGATAAATCCTGAACTTGGGACTCAGCTACCAGAGTTTTGAAAGTAGAAGAGGACTTTCAATAGATATCTCATTGTGGATGGCCCTTTGAGGATAAGAACAGCAATTTCCTTGAAACTTCAGGCGCAGCACTTCTTGTGCCATAACCTGTAATCTAAAGTACATCAAAACTCTGTAACCAGTCAGAAGACTGTGTTATCTTGATTGCACAGATGGAAGGAAAGACTTCATTTAAAAGACAAACACTTGTGAGCACGTACGTGCACGTGTGCTCACGCTCTGTCTCTCTCTGTCTCTCTCTCTCTTTCTCACAGACACACACACACACACACACACACACACACACACACACACACACACAAACACGTGCCATAATGGTTACTTTGGTGGGTACTATGATGCTCCACTTATATCTCCTCTTGAAGGGTTCTTGTACCTGTTGGGGCTCAGAAAACAACATTCCCAAAATAAAGGCCTCAGAAGCCAACTTAGCAGCAAAAGTTTTACTCTGACTTTCTCCTGACCTACTGTCTCTGTCCTCTCATTTTCCCCAAAGTTAGCCACAGAAACTAGAATCCTTCTTCCCTAAGGCAAGTCATAAAAAACAGAACCCCTTTCCCCCAAAATCATCCATAAAACTTAAAAATGTCACTCTAACTTTCCATTCACCTTTCTGTGTACAAAATGGTCATGGATAAAGTATCTGTTCTACCTTCTTTGACTGTAGGTTGGAGACCCCCATTCAAGAGAGAGTCCTATGTCATCTCCAGAAGGAAGGACTGCTGCACAGACAAGAAGAATCTAAACAGACAGGCTTTGCTGAGCTTTCCCATTCAGTCTATTGGCATTTGATTATACATATTTTTGCCCAATCATATTTCTACACAGCTGTTCATATTTTGATGAACCTAAGCATAAAAATGGACAATTTCTCCAGTATCTTTGGGTCTTCATTTTGAAGGATACTCTATATACATGTTAAATAAATTTGTATATCTTTTTTCCAATTAACCTACCTTTTGTGAGTTATTTTTTTCTGTAAACTTTCAGAGTGCAAAGGGGAAGTTTTTCCTTTTGGCCCATACACACTCATCTCACAACTGCTCAGACTATCAACTGCAGATGGCTGACAGTTATATCATTCACTGCTAATTGCTCCTCATTAGTGCAACCAATCCTCCAAAATAGCAAATCCAGAACAATACCCCATTTTGTATAAGAAATAGAAAATTGATGCCACCCTCAAAGTCTTTAAAAATGCAGGGGTGATGTTCTTCAGTATATCTCCATTTAATTCATCAGCTGAGTGCCTACAGAAACTGGCTGAATCGTGATAAATGACAAGGGACTACCATAAACTTAATCAAGTAGTAGCCCAAGTAGTTGCCTAGGAAAACTGGCAACAGTTCTCTGAGGTAGTCAGGGTAAGTATTATGAACCTTAGTCAGAAATGGCCTAAGGAAATGGAGACCCAGAGAAAGCAAGTGATTTGCCCTAGGTCAAGTCTCAGAGCTTGCTTTTAGGTCAGTGTTCCAAAGTGTGGCCTGAGAACATCTGCATGAAAATTACCTGGGCTTCTTGTTACAATGCACAGTTGTAGGCTTCACTTTCCACATGCCAACTCCATAACGTTTAGACCAAGAAATCCACATTCATATGAAACACACTGACCATTCTTGTGCACAACAAAGTTGGAGAACAATCACATGATTTCTGCTTAAAAGCTGAGGAAAAGTAGAAGGAGATAACAGCTAGAAGCTGTTGGTTTACCACATTCCTCACATCTGGACAAAGTATCCTTTCTTGAAGGAGGATCGGAGTGGTGGTAGATCTCCAAGTGTCCCAATATGATATTCAAGGGCTCAAGTATAAGGATTGGTATCACTCCACCAGGCTATATCAACAAAGGAGCTAGCTGAGGGTGAGAGGAATATAGATTATGTAGTAAAAGAGAAGGACTATATGTACCAGTTGTAGGTTCAAGATGAAATGCAGTAGCAGGACTAAAATTTGTTCTTCTAACCACTCTTTTATAAGCTTCTCAAGGAAATAAGATTTAAAAAAGACTAACCAGATTTCTGGACAAACTTCCCCGTATGGGAAACTTACTATAAGAAACTTTATAAGGAGCAGTGTAGAAGTAGTTATTGTTGTGATTCACCCATATTTTATTGGTTTATATACTGTAACGGAGGAGGAAGAAGGGGGATGGATTCATCACATACTAATGGATGACAGTTGAATCCCTCACTGGTTATTCTCTTCGATGGAAAGGAATTGCCTCAGTCTGAGCTCATACCCCTCTCAAGGGTTGTTTTCTTGGTAATGGTTTGATGAGAAAAAGATACAAAG
>NW_007257117.1:78957-79831 GCF_000164805.1 Carlito syrichta | reverse complement strand
GACTAAGGCATTTGGTATCATCATATAGAATAGTGCTAGATCGCAGGGTTGAAAAGAATAAGTAGCATTATTTTTCATCATATATGCGTCTTAAATAGAAAGAATAATTTAGAATAGTTTATTTATTGGAATAAATTAAGTACAACAGCTGACATTGACATAAATAAATATTACAGATTTTGTTTCCTGAAAAGACTTTCAGACGGAGAACTGGGTGCAGGTTTATCATGGAGTGCTTTTGGGAGATTTACCTGCAAGAAAGTGAGGAAGGAACGGTTGAGTAGAGGGAGAAGCTGACCTATAACAAGGTTACCACATTATGGAATATGTTGGAACAGATATTTCCAACATATGCAGATGATTTTCTACTAATAAGTTAAGCTAACTTGATAATAAGAGTTGTTCAAAGTGATTAATAAGCTATCAAGCATCTTAATAATTACCAGGTCTTTTCCTGAAAAATCTGATTCATTGTATTTGAGTTGAAATCCAATAATTTGTGTTTTGCACAGATACCCAAGTGGCCATTGGCTTAGGCACACTTTTCTAGACCACACATTGAAAAACACTGATAAAGAAATTATTTTTTATTACAGATATAGAGGCACAGTTTGGGAAGCTTTTTTAACATTAATCCTTATCAAGAAGAGTCATTATAACTATTTGTCATCCTTACATATATGGTTCAAGAAGAAATAATTTTAAGTGAAATACTACTTGCCCAATGAAAGACGTGGATATGAAACAATGGATGATGTAAAAACTGGAATTAGATACTGTTGTCAACTCCAGACAGCTCTGTCTTATACCAGCATTTTATCTGATACTATGTTTCCTGTCGCAGGTGGATTTATCCCAAATTTTATTTACTCTC
>NW_007257117.1:73860-78937 GCF_000164805.1 Carlito syrichta | reverse complement strand
TGCTGGGCTCCGGCCATTCTTCCGCCTCAGCCTTCCGAGTAGCTGGAATTACAGGCGCGCGCTACCACGCCCGGCAATTTTTTGATTTATTGTAGAGATGAGGTTTTGCCTGCCCAGGCGGGTCTCGAACCCGCGGGCTCAGGCAATCCACTCACCTCAGCCTCCCAAAGGCGCGGGATTACAGGTTGAGCCACCGAGCCTGGCTGGTAGCCTAGGTTTTATAGCTCAAGAAGGTGGGGATCAAGATGCATTAGATAAGTGGCAGTTAGGACTAGAATTTATCTTTTTTTCTGGAATCTTCTTCTAATCTATGTATGACCCAGTTCCCAGTTTCTTTCGGTTTCTGTAGTTACTTTCATATATCTCAGAGATTCTGCTGTTTGACAGCTATCCCGCAGCCACTAAGCATGGTGACTTACAGCTAAAAAAATACCAGGGTAATTCTATCTTTAGGGAAATCCCATGCTTACCTATCATAACACTGCTGAGGCCAAAAGAAAGAGGTTCTGTTATTCTAGGCCCCTGGTTAAGATAGCCTAGATGAACTCTTCTGTATGCTATTCTACTTCCAAAGAGTCTTCATCTTTATTTCTTCAAAAAGGAAATGTTCTGAGAGGGAGTCTGACTTCAGCAGCAAACATTTACTATAAAGTTCTTATTTTATGGATTCCTCTCATATGGTTATCCTGAATTGAACCTTGTGTTGTCTTTTTCTATATATTCTCTGAAGGGAATGGTGAAAGTTGGTGGATCAGAAACAAATAGGCAGTGCCATAGATTTAACTGTATTGACTTGCTGCTTTGCCTATTTTTAAAGTCCTTTCGAAAAATAGAAATTTTGTGCACAATATTAAAGTACAGTTGTGTTACCTTGTCAAATTCTTCTGTCTTATATTTTGTAAAAAGCAACACTTGTGTAGATATTTTGGCTACATTTAAATGTTGATAATTATTTATTTAAAAACAATGTTCTTGGAGAAAGAGTGTAGGCAAATGTTTGGAAGAATAACATTGTGCATCTCACATAAATATTTCTAATGGAATGTTTGCCTTTTGTTTAGATACTACTTCTTTCCCCCAAAGAATCACTCAACCATGTATGCATATGGATTACAGTCTGATATAATTCTTGCTTTGAAATAATAACAGTTTTATTCAGAGCATTAAAATGAATTCAGTCATTCTTTGATATCTGAAGGAGATGGTTCCAGGATCCTCCATGGTTACTGAAATTATTGGATGCTCAAGTCCCTGATTTTAAAATGGTGTAATATTTTAATACAATCTGTGCATATCCTCCCTTATATGTTCAATAATCTCTAGACTATTTATAACACCTAATACAATGTGAATACTATGTAAATACCTGTTAAAATGTACTGTTTAGGGAATAATGACAAGGAAAATAAGTTTTTATATGTTCTGTATTTTCAGTCCTAGATTGGTTGAATCCACAGATGTGAAACCCATGAATAAGGAGGATTGACTCTATTTCATATAAGTAGATGTCAGTGAAGTTTTCTCAGTTAAGGGAATAATTCACAGTGAGAAATCTAGGAGTGATTTGTAAGTAGTTAAACAGATTGTTCTCAGAGTTAGTGATTTTCTCATAAGTTGTTTAACTCTTTTCCAAAAAGGGGAAGAAGAGGCAGAATGTGTTTCTTCACAGTTTCCATTACAGAAACTCCTCTGAGTTTCTTGCAACTTGGTCAAATCTGTTCTGAGATATTGGCCACAGCTTGTCACCAGCCAGGTTCAGGTTTGACAGAAGAGAGAGTGGGAATCAAGCAAATAAGGGGAAAGAGGCAGTTGTGTAGAAGCAAAATCAGGAATAATTCCCCACCTCATTCAATGACAAGTAGTCAGACATTGGTTTAATTTCAGTTTCCTTAGTGAAGATGAAGCATGTTTGACCTAAATAAAACTTGTTCACTTTTAAAAGCATTGCCTGAGTTACTGCTACAGAACAGGAAATAAAAACAATTTGGTGTTGAGGGAAGATTATTATATGATAAAATGTTTTAATTTTTATTTTATGAGAAGTATATGATTAAAAGTGTTGACATTATTTGCAAAAATTGCCTCAGTCTAAGAAAAATGTTAGATACTTTAATAGAATGTAAGAAAACATGGCTTAGATTTAGATATTGCGACAAATAAAATGAAAGAGCTGGAGTGGTTGCATGAAACACTATTAGGCAAATTCTTCTTGTCCAAAGGAATATTATAAAGGCTGAGTTAGCTGTGATAATTGTCAGTGCTGAGTTAGCTGTGATAATAGCAGCATAGAAAAACAGTTCATTTTAAATGGTGAATTCTTGCAGTTAATTACTTATACTTCCTTAGTAACTAATTTTGTTATTTTAAAAATTGATTTTCAAGATTTGCATTATGAATACTTGATATGTGCATGAGTTATGGGTTTAATTACCTTTATGGCTCTTGGGAGTTGAATGCATTGGAACAAAAACTACAATTATTTATCACATAGAATGCACAGCCGCTTTTCTACTTATGAACAGGTTATGTTCCAGGCTCCTAAAAGCTGTTCTTGAGGCCATTTGTTCCAAAGTTTAAAGTTATACTGTAAAAATGACTGCCAATGATATTTATTGGTGGTATGCAGTGTTACCCATTTGTTCTGGCATATGGCTTTTTGATAGCTATACAATTTTCTTGGTAAAAACTTTGTCAGTATTTTCTGTAAAATGGTAGAAAGCACTGGGTAGTGTGAGATCCATATTCTTGTCCTGGTCCCACCAGTGGCTAGATTTGTGACTTTGGACAAGCCTCTTTATCTCATTGGCTCTCAGTTGATTCTCTGTGTACTGAGGGATATGGACTAGTTAATCTTGCCTCTGGTTCTAGTTTAACTCCTCCTTTGGCTATAGATGAAACCTAATTCACACACATAGATGTCACACTGTTTATGCTAAGTATTTTAATGTAAATTATAGGCAATATAAAAGCTATGCAGTGGCAGTTTTCATTCCTCCTTGTTGTAGCCTTATTGACAAATAGTTTTCCAGTTTTTGCTTGGTGTGCTGGTCAACTCCCACTTCTCACTCCCCCTCTCCCCAAATAGCAACAGGTAGTTATTCTGCTTATGGTACTTATACCATAATTACAGCACCCTACAAGATGAAGTAAAAAATTGTCATTTTTAGGAGGAAAAATTCTACCAGATCAATTGTAAGCCATTTACAGAACTTCTCATCTCTGTATTAAAATATACCGACTGACATGATATTTTTGCAGTAGAAATAGATTCCCTGGTATTAAAATTGCACACAAAAAGGAGATGAATTAAAAATTACACTGAAGTTTGAACACATGCATTGTATAAGGAGGGACCCCAAAAACCCAGAATTTATTTATAAAAATTGTTTATTTATACTTATGTTTAAACTTTAGTCAACTTCAAAGTTCTCTCTGTTTGATGAAATACACCTCAAAAGACATTTTTCCCCACTGCTCAAAACAGTTTTTGAACTCATCAGTTCCAATGTCTTTTAGTCCTTTTGCCATTTTTGTTTATTCTCTTCCACACCAGGAAAACATTTCTCTTTGAGGACCTTTTTTTCATCCAGAGAAACAAACAAACAAACAAAATGACTGGGCCACAAAAAAGTCACTCGGGGAGAGATCAGGTGAATAAGGAGGGTGGGGCTTGGAGGTCATGCCAGTTTTGGTTAAAAGCTGCTGAACACTCAACATTGTGGGGGCAGGTGCACTCGCTCCTAAATCACCCATCATGAAATGGGCAACCAGGTGGAAAGAATCTAAAAAAAAAAAAATTGTGCTGAAGCCTAATAGTCTCTCTCAACAATGCTAGCTGATACACTGGATGCCGATGGATTTTACCTAGTGGAGGAAGCATGTACTACAAGGGATTCACCCTCCAAAAAATAATTCCCTTTTTTTGGGGGGGGGTGTCTTTCTTCATATATTGTAGTTAGTGTTATGTACTGAATGTTTGAGTCCTCCCAGAATTCATATGTTGAAACTCTGGTTCCCAATTTGATGATATTTGGAGATGGAGCCATTGGAAGTTCATGAGAGTGGAGCCCTTATGATGAGATGAGAGTTCTTATTAAAAGAGATAGGAGAATGTTTGCTTCCTTTCTCTGCTCTTTGCCAAGTGAGGCTACAACTAGAAGACTTCCATCTTCAAACAAGGAAATGGGCCCTCACCAGACACTGGATCTCCTGGCACCTTGATTTGGACTTCCTTATCAGCCATTAGAACTGTAAGAAATAAGTGTTTGCTATTCAAACCACCCTGTCTATGGCATTCTGTTGAGCAGCATCAGTGGACTAAGGCATTTGGTATCATCATATTAGAATAGTGCTTAGATCGCAGGGTTGAAAAGAATAAGTAGCATTATTTTTCATCATATATGCCTTCTTAAATAGAAAGAATAATTTAGAATAGTTTATTTATTGGAATAAATTAAGTACAACAGCTGACATTGACATAAATAAATATTACAGATTTTGTTTCCTGAAAAGAATTTCAGACGGAGAACTGGGTGCAGGTTTATCATGGAGTGCTTTTGGGAGATTTACCTGCAAGAAAGTGAGGAAGGAACGGTTGAGTAGAGGGAGAAGCTGACCTATAACAAGGTTACCACATTATGGAATATGTTGGAACAGAGATGATCTTCAGAGTTGTTTCCAATTGAAGTAATAAACTGAAGCTTTGTATCTTTTTCTCAGCAAACCATTAGCAAGAAAACAACCCTTGAGAGGGGTATGAGCTCAGACTGAGGCAATTCCTTTCCATCGAAGAGAATAACCAGTGAGGGATTCAACTGTCATCCATTAGTATGTGATGAATCCATCCCCCTTCTTCCTCCTCCGTTACAGCATATAAACCAATAAAATATGGGTGAATCACAACAATAACTACTTCTACACTGCTCCTTATAAAGTTTCTTATAGTGAGTTTCCCATACGGGGAAGTTTGTCCAGAAATCTGGTTAGTCTTTTTTAAATCTTATTTCCTTGAGAAGCTTATAAAAGAGTGGTTAGAAGAACAAATTTTAGTCCTGCTACTGCATTTCATCTTGAACCT